>NW_028254954.1:0-32205 GCF_964263255.1 Lissotriton vulgaris
TAGTTTTTTTGCGAATCTAAAAATAGCCTCCAGATTTTTGTTCAAACCCCTAATCTTGGACTCCATTAAATGGTGCCATACTCCTTTTGATTAAAAAAATATTCCTAAATAGGGGAAGGTGGACACATGAAACAATTTCTCACTGCCAATAAAACAAGTCTTTCCAAGTGTGGGTTGCTTGCCCACCACCAAGCTGGATTGATGCGGTGCCGCGGAAGTTCACACCATCGCCCGTAGATATCCTGGCTTTGACCCCGTGGCTGAACAAATACCCTGATCATGCGTCTGCAGGGATCCTGCGAGATGGCTTCTCATATGGCTTCAGAATCCCGGCGGGTGATTTTTGGGGGGCCCCTTCATGTAAGAACCAACTGTCAGTTCAGCACAATCCGGCGGTTACCGCCACAAATATCGCCAAGGAGGTTGGCTTGGGGCGGGTTGCAGGACCTTTTAGTGAGCCACCAACGGCCGATTTTGTGTGTTCCCCATTAGGGGTAGTGCCTAAAAAGGACCCGGGGGAGTACAGGCTCATCCATAATTTGTCGGCACCAAGGGGGGCTTCCGTCAATGAGGCGATCGATCCAGACATTTGCAGTGTGAGGTATGCATCTTTCGATGACGCAGTGGTAATGTTGAATCGCTTAGGCCCCGGTGCATTGTTAGCAAAATCGGATATTATTTCTGTATTTAGGTTGCTTCCGGTGCATCCTCAAGATCAGCACTTGCTGGGTTTTACGTTTTAGGGGAAATACTACATGGATATGTACATGCCAATGGGTTGTTCAATTTTGTGTGCCTATTTTGAAATGTTTAGCTCATTTTTGGAGTGGGTGTTCTCGAAGGCCACAGGGCACCAACATGTGATGCATTATCTTGATGATTTCCTGTTTCTCGGCCCAGCGGGCTCTCGGGACTGTGCACGGGCATTGCAGGATTTCTGCGTGCTCATGGGGGCTTTCGGGGTACTGTTGGCGCCAGGTAAGACGGTGGGGCCGACTACCTCCCTGGAGTTTCGGGGCATCGAACTAGACTCCATGGAGGGTTGCTTCCGCTTGCCGGCGGAGAAGATCGCCAAATTCAGGGCTTCCTTGTTGCAGTTCTTCGGAACGAGAAAGTGACACTGCACCAATTACAGCAAACAGTGGGTCAGCTTAACTTTGCATTAAGGGTGATACCGATGGCTCGCCCTTTCGCACGATCCATTGCCCAGGCCAGGGTTGGCCTCAAGGAAGGGCACCATCGCACGAGACTGTCGGCAGAGGTTCGCCAGGACATGCTCATTTGGCTGGCATTCCTGGCGGACTTTAACGGCCGAGTAGTCTGGAGCAAAGCCTCGTCGGCGGAACTAGGCTTATGGACCAACTCGGCGGGCAGCGTGGGGTTTGGCGCAATCCTTGGAAACCGTTGGTCGGCCAAAAGATGGCCAGCATGGTGGGAAACGAGCGGTTTGACGAGTAACATTGGCTTTCTAGAGCTCTTCCCCATCTGGGTGGCTCTGTTGGCATGGCCGGAGGAGTTCAGAGACCGCTCTGTGGTATTTTGGTCCGATAACATGACTGTGGTTGAGTGCATTAATCAGCAGGCAGCACGCTGCAAATGGATATTGCGATTGTTGAAAGAAATTGTGTTGAAATGCTTGCGATTAAACGTACAATTCAGGACAAAACATGTGTCGGGTGTACTGAATAATGCAGCTGATGCGCTCTCTCGTTTCAAAATGCAGGCTTTCAGGGATTGTTTACCCTCAGCGGAGCTAGTGGCAGCGCCATTTCCCGAAGCATTATGGCAAATCGGCGCCCCGGACTACAAAACCTCGTGGCAGCCAGTTTAGCGCCCACGACAAGGAAAGCTTATGAAGGGGCGTTCCGCTGGTACTGCGCCTTTTTGGGCCCGGCATGGGAGCATAGATGGGGTCAGGAGGGGTCCTTTACCCAATTTTTAGTGGCACTTCATGAGGAGGGCCGGTCGGCGGCAACAGCAAGTCGGTATAAGGCCGCCATATAATTTATGGCTCAGCTCCATGGGATCAGGGACCCGACGGACTCCTTTCTAGTCAGGAAGGCGCTGCGCGGCTGGCGGCGCTTAGAAGGGTGCAAAAAGGATAACAGGCACCCAATAGGATTTGACAAGTTGACCTCCTTGTTGGCTAAACTGGAGGAGATATGCTCCTCACCTAGCGAGGTTGTACTATTCCAGGCAGCGTTCGCATTTGGTGTTCTATGGGGCCCTGCGGGTGAGCGAACTAGTGGCTGCCAACAAAAGAGATACGGAAGGGTGTCTGCGCAGGGATCACACGCAAGTAAGGGGGGATTCTCTGCTGATAACGATAGCCAGGTCAAAGATGGACCAGGAGGCCCAGGGGAATAGCATTGTTTTGCAGCGCGCTCCAGGTAGTCCCTGTTGTCCAGTGAGGCATGTTGAGGCCTACCTAAAACAAAGGTTGACCACGTGGGGGGGGGGCCCTGCTGCGACATACGGACGGCACCCCATTAACAAAGTTTCAGTTTCAGAGGGTGCTGGCAATCATGATTGCAGCGGCGGGCTTGAACCCGATTGATTTTGGGACCCATTCATTCAGGATAGCAGAAGCAACGGCTCAAGGTCTGCAGGCAGACAATGTTAAACAGTTAGGCCGCTGGTCTTCGAATTGTTTCAAGAGGTACGTGCGGCTGCACATGTTGTAAGTTACTGAAGAAGTGCACTCACGCTTGTTGTCTTTTGTTTGGATTACAGTTTCACGAGCCTGTGACGCAGGGCGGAAATTGGGACTGGCCCAGTGTCAGCTAACCACCACTTCAGGAACAAGGAATGGAAGACGTGTGGTCTGGGTCGTGGGCCACTCATACGTGAGGCGTGCCGGGGACATATTCAAGACAGGTGATGCGATCCACACATCTGAGGAATATGGTTTCAGGGTGTCCTTCCATGGGAAGGGCGGCCTGTGTATTGACCGACTGCAAAGTTTTGTGGAAGAATTACTAGGGCGGCATAGGTCACCGCCATCTGTAGTCATAGTGCACATTGGGGGCAATGACTTGGTAAGACTGGGCAGACGAGCTTTAGTTGAGCACATACTTTCTGCAGTTAGTTGGTTAGCAAAGACGCTCCCAGGATGTACAATATCTTGGTCTCACATGATTCTGAGGAGGGTATGGCGGGGTGGTTTGTCCACAACAGCATTGAACCATTCGGTAAAGAGGGTCAACAATAAAATGGAGAAATTGTTTCGCTCTGCTCATCTTCAAAGCATATCTCATGGGTGCATCTGGGGCGATCACTGTTATTCAGATGATGGGGTACACCTGTCCAGGGTGGGGAATGACTTATTGATAAGAGACATGATAGCTTGGCTAGTGGGATTGAGGAGACATGACCTATAGGAGGTTTGGGGGGGGGCAGATAGTCGGTCAACTATCTGGCCTGTGGCGGTAAGGTCATGATCAGTGAGCAGTGATTTCAAGGTCCCTAGGGTGGGAGCGCCCAGGGGAGGCAGCCATTGGCCCCTCCCACGGGGGGCGGCACCCATTATGGATGGGTCACCCAGGGGGAGACGGCCATAGGCCCCTCCCAGGGGGAGACAGCTATATGCCCCTCCCCAGAATTTCCCGGGGCCGGATATCCGCTCCGGCAGAAGAGAGTGTGGGGAAAGGGGGGGAGTCCACGCTGTCCTTCTTACGGATACCCCGCACGGGAACTCGGACGACCTTAAGATGGCGTCGAGTGAAAGGGGGCCTTCACGACAAGGGAAGTTACAGTTGGCAACGAGGGTAAAGTCCTCTGCGCATGTGCCACTCACACGTGAGGGCGGGAATTTGGTGATAGGGATCTGACACCGGATAAGACCTTGCCGTTGGCCCCTAACATTAGGATGTACAAATTCGTATGCAATGCATTTGTCATGATGTTAGACTCGGTTAGGAAATCTTTGTATTAGAGATTTGTTAAGGTTAGCCTGAATACCTGTCTTCATCAAATGTAATGGAAGTTGAATTTGTACATGATACATGAAACGTTTTTAATTTAAAGTTTTACATTTTGTTTCATATTTTATTAAACATGGCCGGGGGGGTCGTGAGGCCCCCCTGCCTTCCAAAAGTTCAAACAGTGTCTGTCTCCTCCCATTGGGATTGGTGGTGGAAGGGGTGGCGGGCAAACCGGCCCATAAGCAACGCAGACGGGTGTAGAGAGCGCGGAGCCAAGCAGCTTGGGAGAGCAGCTGGCACTGTGACTTTAAGATTCCCGTGCAGCCTGTTCCAGGTTAGGTGACACTCCCAGCCCCTCCAGTGTGTGGAAAGTACGGGGTTGACGGGGCCGACCGGCTGACTCCCGTTGTATTCCTGCGGGACACTCGAGGCGCGCTGACGTGCTGTCCCCCGCAGGCTTTTCCACCGGCCTGCATTGTGTACTTCGCACCGACAGGCACCAAATTAGGGGGTTGCGCCGGCCTCTGTATCAGGAAGAGACGGCGAAGTTGGACACCTGGGGCGGCGTTACAGCGACACCACAATAGTTGTTGCTAACATCCCCTCACCACCCCCTCCCTCAGAGGTGTGCTGACACTAGGAGGAGGCCGCACTGCAGAGGGAAGCAGCAGCGGGTAGTGAGCGGAGCGGAGGCTGGAGGCTGGAGCAGGCGGAGGGGCCTGAGGTCAGTGACCAGAGACCAGAGGCCAGGACGCAACAATCACAGTGAGTGATTCTATTGATTACACAGTAAAGGGAGAGGGGAAAGGAGGAGAGAATAGGAGAGAGCCCGGTGTGAGAGGTGAGGGGTGTGAGGTGAGAGGGCGAGCAACCACCTCCACCTCGGATTGGAGAACAGCAGCAGAATATATCCAAAAATGTATCTGAATAGACCCATGTTTCTCTAAAAGTTTTATCCTGAGCTTCTTGGAACTACAACCTTGTATTACTCTTAGCCTTATTGCTTCTTCATTTTTGAATTTGTCAAAGTCACATAATGCTATACATTTTTTATGCCTTCTAACAAAATCATCCATTGTTTCATCTTCCTTTTTGACATGCTATATTGAAATTATATCTCTCAAAGACTAAATTTCTATGAGGGTCAAATATATCATTTAAACATTTTATGAGCCCATTTTATATGTTATGTTCTTTTTCTGGAAATGTAATTATTAAGTCCTCTACTTCATCTACAACAAGGTTAAGCAGTAGCTCTTTTGCGTGCTCCCCTGTATGATTTTTGCACGTTGCATTTAAAAAATGTTCAAATCTCCTTGTCCTCTTTTCCCACCTTTGAGCAGCATTTTGTTGTTCTGAAAGATCAAAAGGCAGTGGTCTCCTAAAGACAGTACTTGACATTTTCCATGTATCATTTTCCTCATCATGAATGTCAGAATTCATATTTATTGTTACTTCTCTTTGTGTTGTCATGACAGTTATTATCTTATGCTTTCATTAATAAATACCTTAAAAACTGTTTCCTTCTCTAATATTTATTTTCTTTATAATTGTCGTACTAAAACACATTTGACATGAAGACAAAGCTGTGTGTATCAGCGATGAAAATTGGGGAGTGCGTTTCAGTGTTGTTTACTATTCATTTTTACTTGTAGCAAGACACACACGAAATGAAAGGCAACGCTGTGTGTATCAGTGGAGAAAATTGACCTTTGTGTATCAGCATTTAATTAAAATAAACAATTCCAAACTATTGCAAATTCAGGAATGACTTAATTGAGTTATTTTGATGCAGCTGTGTGCATCAGTGCATAGATTGTTGATTGAAATGCAGCACTCTGTGATTGTATAAACGGATCGCAACGTCTTTAATGCCTGACCTTAAAATGGCTGACATACCTGATATGCGCGTCATGGCGTTTGTTGCGCATGCGCATACAAAGTCAATTGAAGTCCGATTCAACAAATACATTTCCCAAAAGAAATGTAGCCTTCTTTTGCCCCTGCATTCTGTGGAGTTAAGTAATGCCCACCCAGTTCACACCGCAGAGCAAAATGACGCGCCACACTCACCATTCATCATCCATTGGCAAACGGCGTGTAGTGTCACTCACCACTATGGGCACTTCAAAATGGACTGAAGACTGGGTTCAGACAGTCTCAAACTGAGGTGCGACAAAAACGCGTTACTCCAAGAAGAAACCAGCCTCAGGCATTGTTTTGACGCAGAGACAGCTTGAAATAGCGCATAGATTATCCTTGATCAACTAAGGTTTGTAGATTCTTCTTCTTCCTACTTGCTACCAGTGTAATGACTTACTCCAGTCATAAAGTAAGTTTGTAATACTTTTATTGGACAAGCATGTAGATCATCTTCCTAGACTCTAAAGTAACTGAACTTGCATAACTTGAAAACCCCTAAACTTCCATATTAGATCATCCCTACATCATAATGGTGCACACACACATCATTACACAGGCCACATGTAGGGTATATATTACAACTGACTATACTCTTAGTTCACTAAAGACAATTATCATCATAGCAGCGGCTGGGATGATTCTTAGTGCATACTCAAAAACTCTAACTTATAATAAATGCTTATCAGAGAAGATTATTTTTGTATAGCACACACCCTGGAAGTTGCTTTGATTTATTTGATAATAAAGAAAAATGAGGTTCTGTATAATAAAGTATTGGCCTAGGATCACATTGTTTGATCAAGTGGGGAAGTTAGGATTTGTCCTAGGTTTTCTTATGCAATTCCTCCACTAGATGGGTCAGAGTGGGATACAAAATAGTTCCATGCACCAAGAAAAAGTGCCACAATAGTGAGTTATATAGCTTAAAAAAGTCCCATCTATTTAAACTTGGACAGTTTTTACCTTGTAAAATTATATGTATATGTGTTTTTCAGGCTTTATGACACTGCATGGATTCAAACTTCCTGCAAGCAATGTTTGTGTAAATATAAAAGTAGTAGTAATAGACCCAGTAGACCATAAAACAGATCAACATGAGCCACAAAATGGCCCACACATTGCCCTCAGCAACTAGCACTTGAGGAAGTACCTAATAGCCATATAGGCTAGTCCGACCCTGGGAAGCTACTTCTTTCACTTTCTTTTAATACCAAAGGCGTGGGCTTGAAGGTCCAGGCAAACATTAAGCTAAGCCAGGTGGCTGCAAGAGCGTATGAGACACTGAAATAAATTAAAAAGTCAAGCCTGAAAATCTTTTTAAAAATGGCTTGTCTCTATTCTCTGGGAATCTTTGGGGACGTGTCAGGCACATGAGCAAGCAGGATCCTTGTTTAGTCTCTCAGTGTTTGGTGCACAATTGCAAACAGTCTCCTAAGAGGAAGTCATGGGTAACGTCAACAGATGTGGTATCGCACAATAACTATTTAAATTTGATCAGATCACACTTTTTTATTTTTGGAATTAAAAGATAGCGGTAGAAAATATGTTTCTGTATTTGTTGGGTGTCCACACAAACTACACCATAGTGAGAGTTAATGACTGCATCAGGACAAGAGTCCCAGCCAGGCACTGACAAAACAGCGTGCTATAATTGACAACCGCGGACACAGATAAAGACTTTTTTTAATACACTTTTATTTTTAATAATAATAAATTTGCTGGGAAGAGCAGCCATAGATGTGTCACACAGATGCTGGTGTTAGACATAATCTTCTGGCTGCACACAGAGGCACAGAAGTGTGTCACACTTTTTAGACCCTGAAGTAACTAAACATACTAATGTGAGGGTTGCACAGCTCCAAAAACACAAGCCCACAGAATGAAGAATGAACATAGTCCTACTTATAGGATTGTTTCCCGTGGGGATCTTTTTGATCATAGCGGGTTTTGTATCTTTTGAGAAGTTACAGGTACAGTTTAAACTGCTGAATTATATGTTTTTTTAATAGCTCCAAATTCAGGATTATCTGTTGAAGCACTTAAATCTGACAAAAATATCTATTTCAGAGATTTGGGACCATTTGTATAAGGAGCAGACAAAATCTTTTATAAGCCATTAGTATAAATGTTTTATCGTTTATAGACAAGGTGATGGCGAAAGACTGGCGGAAAGGTGGAGCAAGATTTTGGGAATAACTATTACGACAGGGGCTATGGAACAAGCTTTAAGCACTATTGGGGATTCAATTAATTCTATTAACTTGTGGTTACAACAATTTTGGACGGTGTGCCTGATGTATTATACGCCGGTGAGAATAACAAAATGGGCTTTGCCAGGTTCAGTCAGTCCTTGGACAACATGTCCTAGATTTGACTTGTATGCAGCAAGTACATGTTCAAAATTGAGTATATTTTGGAAGCAGGTGGGTCAAGTATGTTTTCAGAGATTAGGGACAGATTAATCTCTGTCTGTTAGGGAAATCATGTTTGCTTTAGGGAATTTGAGTTATGGATGTGCTTGTCTATTTTTAATCCTACTTGTTGCTGCAAGGTTGGTTATCGCCCGACTATGGATTAGTCCATTCTCTCCTTCCATAAATGATTGGTGGATTTTATTTAAGGAAATATCTGCAATACAATATGCATTGGCACCTGCCAGGGGTGCTCATTCTATGACAAAATTAAAATATATATGCAGGCTTCTATTCTAGGGATTTTCTTTTCAGCTTATAAAGAGGCCTGTACTTGATGTGTTTTCTTTTTTATGGTTTGCAAGTTTTGTGTCATTTGAGGCACCAACACTTCAATTGCTAATCACTGCTATTGTGAAGATTTTTTTCTCTTTATTATTGTCGCTTTTCTCATGGCTATTTTTTTCTTGTATAATGTATGTGCAATTATGTGTTATGCCCTCTTGTTGACAAATAAAAAAAGTAAAACAAAAAAGAATGAACATAGTCTGAAATACAATCCAACGCGTCAGCTTCAGACAGAGTATGGACACAACACATACAACCACTATAAAACTCATCAGTGATGTCATTTGAGATGTCATCAGTGATGTCATGAGTGATGTCACAGACCATGTCACGAGTAATGTAATATGCGACGTCATCAGGAGTGCATTGGGGGTGCAAGTTATTGTTAGCTCAGCTAACTTTAATGGCTGAATTTCTCTGGTTGTGTACGAGTGAAATGCCAGCCTAAATATAACATCTCTGAAATCTGTTTTTTTCAGTGCATATCTAAGGTTTTTTAAATGATGCTTCCTAACTATAACGTCCCTGAAATTTGTGTTTTTTTGTGTGAATTTCTAAGGTTTTTTTAAATGCTAATTACGAACTATAATGTTCCTAAAACCTGTATTTTGTTCAGTAAATGTTTATGTTTTTTAAAATACTAATTTCTAACTATGCCTAAACAGGTAAGACAGAAAGACGAAGAAAGGCACAGAAAAAAGTAAGAGAACTGCAGAAAGAGGCAGTAGAGGTGCAGAAAGAGGAAGAAAGGGGCAGAAAGAAGCAAGGGAAATGTGGAAAGAGGCAACAGAAGTCCAGAAAGAGAAAGAAAGGTGCAGAAAGTAGCAAGAGAAGTACAGAAAAAAGCAACAGAGGTGCAGAAAGAGGCCTGCGTTGACTGTACCTTTCCACAGACTCATACAAAGTAGCCTAATCACTAATCCTTCTCCCAAGATGTCTTAAACCTCACTATTCTCTTGAATGCTCACTATTCATTGACTGCTCATAATGTTACGCCTACCAAATGTAAAAAAGCAATCCTAACCATATCAATATTTTTAAGTCTGACCAAGTTTGTGAAAGTATACATGTGTCTCTGCTTTTACCTAGTGACATGTTGCATAAAAATAAACATACAAATACCTATTTTCAAACAGCATACTCAGTACATTTTTGCTGATAATGATGTACTTATATATTTCTGCTCATAACACTGGGCACATGGGTATTCAATAGTATATTTGGGGGGCTCTATAACACCTATATATATAAGACATGTCTACCTGTTCAACCAATGACAGAGCAGAACTAAGTAGAATTGACCACCTATAGCAAAAGATACCCACTTTTTTAGCTACCATCCTCAGATGCATAACACATGTGGGAATAGATGTACAAGTAGACATATATCTCATTCATGATGGCACATAGACTTTTAAACTTGACAGCTTGCACTTCTCATTTGAGTACAAAAATAGGGAAAATAAGTATGGAAAGAGGCAAATGAAGTGCAGAAAAAAGAGAGGTACAGAAAGAATAAGAAATGTGTAGAAAGAAGCAACAGATGCACAGAAAGAGGATAAAGAACTGCAAAAAGCAGCAAGAGAGTTGCAGAAAGTGGGAGAAGGAGTGCAGAAAGAGGTAAGAGAAATGCAGAAAGAGGCAAGAGAGGTACAGAAAGAGGGCTACATAAAGATGCAAGAATGGAGCAGAAAGAAGCAAGAAAGGTGCAAAAAGAAACAAGAGAAGTGCAGAAAGAAGCAGCAGAAATCCAGAAAGAGTCTAGAGAAGTGGATAAATAGGCACGAGAAGTGCAGAAAGAGGCCCAGCCCCCTTTCTCCACCACTCTGCAAGCACGACTATTAGTTAAAGAACCATTTGCGATGTAATAGGTTTCGCATTTTTGAGAGTTAGAGCTATTGACGTTGTAAATGTAAACGTTTCAACTAATGCTTTTAGGAGTGGAATGCATGTACGTTGTGTGTAGTGGGATTATGTGGTATATTATGCAGTGAAGTTAGAGGGATAGAAAGTATGTGGTATTCAGTGTATAGGAATTATGTAGAGTAGGATTATGTGTTATGGAGAGAAATTATGTGGTATGGAAGTCTGTGTTGGATAGTGGTAACCTCAGGTTTAGTCTTCCTCGTTTCTATAGAAGCTCAACTATGAACTCAGCGAGACAAAAATAGAAGGAATCTCTGAGGAGCACTTATGGACCTAGTCAGAGGTGTGAGCAGGGCCACTGGAATTATGGGACTGTTTGGCTGTACAGACTTTCGCACAATTGTACACGTTCTGCATCAGCCACATAATTCATCATGTGCCCCCTAATCAGCAGATATGAACAAAGAAAGCCTTGTTTCTAGCTCAAACTGCTCAAACGTTACCAAAAATACAGCAACAAGTGTTACAGCGTGGTGGGAGGTCCTTTGCAAACCTTGAATGATCACCTGTTACTTATTGCTAAATGTGGGTATTACATTGGTAGTAATAATGTGCAAGCCACACTTGCTTACTTCTGCGCCTCTCTTGCCTCTTTCTGCATTTCTGTTGCTTCTTTCTGCACATTTCTTTTTCTGAACTTCTCTTGCCTCTTTCTGCAAATATCTTCTACTTTCTGCACCTCTCTTCCCTCTTTGTGCACATCTGTTGACTTTTTCTGCACCTCATTTGCTTCTTTCTGTACTCTTCTTGCCTCTTTTTACACCCTTCTTCCCACTTTCTGCACCTTTCTTGCCTTTTTCTGTATCCCTCTATGTCTTTCTGCAACCTTTTTGCCTCTTTTTGCATCTCTGTTACTTCTTTCTGCAATTATCTTCCTTCTATCTGCACCTTTCTTACCTCTTTTGGTACATCTGTTGCTTATTTTGGCAACTCTGTTGCTTCTTTCTGCACTTCTCTTGCTTCTTTCAGCAACTCTGTTGCATCTTTCTGCACTTCTCTTGCTTCTTTCAGCAACTCTGTTGCTTCTTTCTGCACCCTTCTTCCCTATTTGTTCAACTCTCTTGCCTCTTTCTACACCTCTCTTCCCTCTTTCTGCACCACTATTGCCTCTTTCTGTACCTCTGTTGCTTCTTTCGGCACTTCTCTTCTTTATTTCTGCACCCCTTGTGCCTCTTTCAGCAACTCTGTTGCTTCTTTCTCTACCTCTGCTGCCTCTTTTTGCACTTCACTAGCTTCTTTCTGTACCCTTCGTTCCTCTTTCAGCACCTCTGTTGATTCTTTCTACACTTCTCTACCTTCTTTTTGCACCTCTTGTGCCTCTTTCAGCACCCCTGTTGCTTCTTTCTGCACCTCTGTTGCCTCTTTCTGCACTTCACTTGCTTCTTTATGCACCTCGCTTGCCTCCTTCAACACCTCTGTTGCTTCTTCTTGCATCCCTCCTGCCTTTTTCTACACCCCTCTTGCCTAATTGTGCAACTCTCTTGCCTCTTTCCACATCTCTACTGCATCTTTCTTCAGCACTTTTGCCTCTTTCTGTAACCCTTCTGCTTCCCTCTGCACTTCTCTTTCCTCTTTATGTACCATTTGTGCCTATCTCAGCACCAATGCTGCTTTTTCTGCACTTCTCTTCCTTCTTTCTGCACCCCTTGTACCTCATTTTAGCATCTGTTGCTTCTTTCTGTACTTTGCTTGGTTCTTTCTGCACTGCTCTTGCCTCTTTCTGCATCTCTTTAGCCTCTTTCAGCACCTCTGTTGCTTCTTTTTGAACTTCTATTGCCTCTTTTTGCACCTCTCCTGCTTCTCTATGCACCTCACTATCCTCTTTCAGCACTTCTGTTACTTTTTTCTGCAGTTCTCTTGCCTCTTTCTGCACCGCACTTGCGTCTTTCAGCACCTCTGTGCTTTTTTCTACAGAGCTCTTGCCCCTTTCTGTACCTCTCTTTTCTCTTTCTGTACCTCTCTTCCCTCTTTCTGCAACCCTGTTCCATGTGTTTGCACCTTTTCTGTCTGTTTCTGTACATCTCTTGCCTCTTTCTGTACCTCTGTTACCTCTTTCTGCAATTCTCTTGCTTTCTCTGCATGCTTTGTGTAGTAGAGTAGGATCTGCTTACTATGGTTATCCCCACTTTTTGCTGGTGTTTCACTGTTTTACAACTTTAGTCTGCCTTGGGCCCTGCTATCCGTTACCCCAGCCTAGGTGCTTCCTCTCTAAATTGATTGCATGTATATTAGGTACACTCCAGTTTGGTTACTGGGGTACCTTTGTGAGTCCCTAGTATATAGTAAACCAGGTACTCAGGGCATAGGTACCCCAGAGGCCTACCAGGAGCTGCAACATATATTATGGCACCCCTGGGAAGCATTGTAAATTGACACCAAAGTCTGCTATTGCAGCCTGGGTAAGGTGGTGCATGCACCCCTTACTGAGATATAGAATACCTATATCTACCTTTAATCACTACACATAGAAACCTATCAGTCATCCCTTTGGCAGGCATTATCAATCCTGAAGGCAGGGTGCTTGGTTATGTGTGAGAGGGTGCCCATGGCTGAGCAGGACCCCTATGCAGCCTTCGTAATCTATTCTCTGGGGCTGTTCAGTGATGCAGCCAGACCATATACACTTAAGTGCATTATAACCTCACAGTAAATGCTAATTTTGGAGTGGCTGCATGGAAGCATGTTGTGTTTGGTGTCACACATTTTGGAATCATACCCCCATCCAGTCCTGGTGACAGGGGGAGAATTTCACCCTTCTAGAGGGAGAGACATGAACACACTGGTCTAACCAGTAATACTTTTGAAGAGCCCTGGCATCACAAAATGGATGCTGCAGCCACAGACACGAGTCTAGCCTCCTGCTACTGACCGAAACTCTGAGAGGGGAAACCTGGAAAATAGGTTTCCTGTCAAAGGGAGGTATAACCACCTCCCAGACAGGCTTTAGTGTATTGGGGCTGGGTGGGTGCACTCTGAGAGTGCTTTGAAGTCAGCACTGGGGGCACATTTGGTGTCCCTGTGCATAGTCCAGTTCAAACCGGTTGCAGGGGCTACCAGCCCTTGCTCTGGCATGAAACTGGACAAAGGAAATGGGTGTAGCCACCCCTGTTTCCAGACCCTCCCATAAGTGGGTCCCTAGGTTAGGTCCAACCCCTTTCTTTAGTATAAGTGAGGAACCCCTGGCAACAGGAATTTAGATTACACCTGGACGAAACTCTGAAACTGAATCCTAGAACTTTGACGATCTACTAAAGACTAGAGGATGGAAGAATCTCCCTTGGGGTCAAGGAGTGACTCCCCTGCTCAAGCAGGCACCAACAAAGCATTTGCCAGTCTACATCTCTGAAGCTCCCTCTGGACTCCAAAGTATTTGCAACACAGGAAGAGGATTTCCAGACTTCTCAGAGGCCAACCCGAGTTCCCAGCAAAGCTGAGACTCGCAGCCCTCATGAGTGATGTGGAACCGGAGCTACTTGAAACCATGCACATTTGCTAGTGCATTGACTTCTCGATGTCTCCTGAAGTTGTGCTTAAGATTTTTGTAGCCCAAGCCCCGAGCACCATCTACACTGAAGATTGTGGGGCTACACTCCACGAGTGTTCCGTGAGGCTGCTACTTGCATTTCTGCTTGAGGCTCCTTTGCTATTTCTGGTCCTTCGACTGGTGGGTGCCAGAGGTTAGAGGACTGCATGGATAGTGCATATTTGTTGGTAGCACTGCATATGTTAATGCCTGAGTCATTGTACAAGTACATGAATAGTTACTGGATACTTAAAGTGCAGAAAGTTGACAGCATGGTTAATTTGCAAGTGCTTGGGTTTTGGCGCAGTGATTAGATAAGGACATCACGCTGGCTGGATGATTGGAGGAGTGCACGGAGTGTGACAGTGTGATTGCTGGACTGCATGGGTACTACTTGGGAAATTGGAGGAGTGAATCAGTGGTGTGGAGGTGGTCAGAGGACTGCATGGATAGTGCACATTTGATTGTAGCACTGCATATGTTAATGCCCGAGTCATTGTTCAAGTGAATGGATAGTGACTAAGTACTTAGAGTGCTTCAAGTTGACAGCATGGTGAATTTATAAGTGCTTGTGTTTTAGCGTAGGGATTAGGTAAGGACATGGTACTGGCTGGATGATTGGAGGAGTGCACAGAGAGTGACAGTGTGATTGCTGGACTGCATGGGTACTACTTGGGTAAATGGAGGAGTGAATCAGTGGTGTGGAAGTGGTTCCAGGACAGCCTGGATAGTGCACATTTGATTGAAGCACACCATGCGTTAATGCCTGACTCATTGTACAAGTACATTGATAGTGGCTGGATACTTAGAGTGCAGCAAGTTGACAGCATGGTGAAGTTATAAAAGCTTGGGTTTTGGCGCAGTGGTTAGATAAGGACATGTTACTGGCTGGATAATTGGAGGAGTGCACGGAGAGTGATAGTGTGATTGCTGGACTGCATGGGTCCTACATGGGTAATTGTAGGAGTGAATCAGTAGTGTGAAGATGGTTAGAGGACTGCATGGATAGTGCACATTTGATTGTAGCACTGCGTGTGTTAATGCCTGAGTCATTGTACAAGTACATTGATAGTGGCTGGATACTTAGAGTGCTGCAAGTTGACATCAAGGTGAATTTGTAAGTGCTTGGGTTTTGGCGCAGTGGTTAGATAAGGACATGGTACTGGCTGGATAATTGGAGGAGTGCACAGAGAGTGATAGTATGATTACTGGACTGCATGGGTAATACCTGGGTAATTGGAGGAGTGAATCAGTAGTGTGGGGGTAGTTAGAGGACTGCATAGATTCTGCATATTTGATTGCACCACAGCATGTGTTAATGCCTGAATCATTGCATAAGTACATGGATAGTGACTGGATACTTAGAGTGCTGCACAGAGAGTGCATGGTGAATTCATAAGTGCTTCGGTTTTGCTATAGTGATTGCATAAGGACATGGGACTGGCTGGGTAATACGGGAGTGCACAGGTAGAAACAGGGAGGTTACTAAACTGTTTAGGTAGCACTCAATGAATTGTAGAAGTGCATGAGTTTGTGCCTGGTTCGCTCCATGAGTGCACTAAGCATACATGCAACTGTATAAATACTATCTGAAGACATAGATAACTCATTACATACTATCTAGTTAAGTAAATAAGTCCAACATGCCACACATGGTTTTACATCTTGACCATTTAGTCTACAAATATGCGACAAAAATACACTGTACCTCAGGACAGACTTAAGAAAGAATAGGAATTAACAACACATTTAATGATCTTTTTGAAAACCACATATATCTTCAACTTTGTTTCTGAAATTATGTGGCATCATTCAACTATACCTTTGCTTAACTACAAGAAAACAAAATAACTCCACCTTATTATACGATTCTATCTTTAATTATATGCCAACATTTAACTATATTGGGTCAAAAGGGGGTGGTGATGGACGGAGCATCTGATTCAATCAAACACTCACACCCAGTCAAAAGATCTGGGTTTAATCCATCACCAAACTTTAGCCCACTCTGCCACCCCAGTTCAGACATGGCTATATGCAAATCAGTCTGACCCTGTGCCTCATGGGAACAGTCCAGCCAGAACTGCCAAGCCATGTCTTCCCTGGACCGGAAACAAGCTTCCGAGGACCGGTTTCTGGCATTCCAGCCGTCTTCAGCCCGGCTTGCTTGAATCCAGTGAAAAAGGGAGCAAGGGACTCATGTCTGAGCATACCCTGCCACACTTATGGCGGCCAAAAGCGGTACAAAAGGGGATGGTGATGGACGGAGCATCTGATTCAATCAAACACTCACACCCAGTCAAAAGATATGGGTTTAATCTATCACCGTTCTTTAGCCCACTCTGTCACCCCAGTTCAGACATGGCTATATGCAAATCAGTCTGACCCTGTGCCTCATGGGAACAGTCCAGCCCGAACTACCAAGCCATGTCTTCCCTGGACCCGAAACAAGCTTCCGAGGACCGGTTTATGGCATTCCAGCCGTCTTCAGCCCGGCTTGCTTGAATCCAGTGGCAAAGTGAGCAAGGGACTCACGTCTGAGCATACCCTGCCACACTTATGGCGGCCAAAAGCGGTACAAAAGGGGTTGGTGATGGACGGAGCATCTGATTCAATCAAACACTCACACCCAGTCAAAAGATCTGGGTTTAATCCATCACCATTCTTTAGCCAACTCTGCCACCCCAGTTCGGACATAACTATATGCAAATCAGTCTGACCCTGTGCCTCATGGGAACAGTCCAGCCCAAATTGAGAAAAGCCATGTCTTTCCTTGACCGGAAACAAGCTTCAGAGGACCGGTTTCTGGCATTCCAGCCGTCTTCAGCCCAGCTTGCTTGAATCCAGTGGCAAAGTGAGCAAGGGACTCACGTCTGAGCATACCATGCCACGCTTATGGCGGCCAAAAGCGGTACAAAAGGGGGTGGTGATGGACGGAGCATCTGATTCAATCAAACACTCACACCCAGTCAAAAGATCTGGGTTTAATCCATCACCAAACTTTAGCCCACTCTGCCACCCAAGTTCAGACATGGCTATATGCAAATCAGTCTGACCCTGTGCCTCATGGGAACAGTCCAGCCAGAACTGCCAAGCCATATCTTCCCTGGACCGGAAACAAGCTTCCGAGGACCGGTTTCTGGCATTCCAGCCGTCTTCAGCCCGGCTTGCTTGAATCCAGTGGAAAAGTGAGCAAGGGACTCACGTCTGAGCATACCCTGCCCCACTTATGGCGGCCAAAAGCGGTACAAAAGGGGGTGGTGATGGAGGGAGCATCTGATTCAATCAAACGCTCACACCCAGTCAAAAGATCTGGGTTTAATCCATCACCGTTCTTTAGCCTACTCTGTCACCCCAGTTCAGACATGGCTATATGCAAATCAGTCTGACCCTGTGCCTCATGGGAACAGTCCAGCCCGAACTGCCAAGCCATGTCTTCCCTGGACCCGAAACAAGCTTCCGAGGACCGGTTTATGGCATTCCAGCCGTCTTCAGCCCGTCTTGCTTGAATCCAGTGGCAAAGTGAGCAAGGGACTCACGTCTGAGCATACCCTGCCACACTTATGGCGGCCAAAAGCGGTACAAAAGGGGGTGGTGATGGATGGAGCATCTGATTCAATCAAACACTCACACCCAGTCAAAAGATCTGGGTTTAATCCATCACCGTTCTTTAGCCAACTCTGCCACCCCAGTTCGGACATAGCTATATGCAAATCAGTCTGACCCTGTGCCTCATGGGAACAGTCCAGCCCGAATTGAGAAAAGCCATGTCTTTCCTTGACCGGAAACAAGCTTCAGAGGACCGGTTTCTGGCATTCCAGCCGTCTTCAGCCCAGCTTGCTTGAATCCAGTGGCAAAGTGAGCAAGGGACTCACGTCTGAGCATACCATGCCACGCTTATGGCGGCCAAAAGCGGTACAAAAGGGGGTGGTGATGGACGGAGCATCTGATTCAATCAAACACTCACACCCAGTCAAAAGATCTGGGTTTAATCCATCACCAAACTTTAGCCCACTCTGCCACCCAAGTTCAGACATGGCTATATGCAAATCAGTCTGACCCTGTGCCTCATGGGAACAGTCCAGCCAGAACTGCCAAGCCATGTCTTCCCTGGACCGGAAACAAGCTTCCGAGGACCGGTTTCTGGCATTCCAGCCGTCTTCAGCCCGGCTTGCTTGAATCCAGTGGAAAAGTGAGCAAGGGACTCACGTCTGAGCATACCCTGCCACACTTATGGCGGCCAAAAGCGGTACAAAAGGGGGTGGTGATGGAGGGAGCATCTGATTCAATCAAACACTCACACCAAGTCAAAAGATCTGGGTTTAATCCATCACCGTTCTTTAGCCCACTCTGTCACCCCAGTTCAGACATGGCTATATGCAAATCAGTCTGACCCTGTGCCTCATGGGAACAGTCCAGCCCGAACTGCCAAGCCATGTCTTCCCTGGACCCGAAACAAGCTTCCGAGGACCGGTTTATGGCATTCCAGCCGTCTTCAGCCCGTCTTGCTTGAATCCAGTGGCAAAGTGAGCAAGGGACTCACGTCTGAGCATACCCTGCCACACTTATGGCGGCCTAAAGCGGTACAAAAGGGGGTGGTGATGGATGGAGCATCTGATTCAATCAAACACTCACACCCAGTCAAAAGATCTGGGTTTAATCCATCACCGTTCTTTAGCCAACTCTGCCACCCCAGTTCAGACATAGCTATATGCAAATCAGTCTGACCCTGTGCCTCATGGGAACAGTCCAGTCCGAATTGAGAAAAGCCATGTCTTTCCTTGACCGGAAACAAGCTTCAGAGGACCGGTTTCTGGCATTCCAGCCGTCTTCAGCCGTGCTTGCTTGAATCCAGTGGCAAAGTGAGCAAGGGACTCACGTCTGAGCATACCCTGCAACGCTTATGGCGGCCAAAAGCGGTACAAAAGTGGGTGGTGATGGACGGAGTATCTGATTCAATCAAACACTCACACCCAGTCAAAAGATCTGGGTTTAATCCATCACCGTTCTTTAGCCCACTCTGACACCCCAATTCAGACATGGCTATATGTAAATCAGCCTGACCCTGTGCCTCATGGGAACAGTCCAGCCAGAACTGCCAAGCCATGTCTTCCCTGGACCGGAAACAAGCTTCCGAGGACCGGTTTCTGGCATTCCAGCCGTCTTCAGCCCGGCTTGCTTGAATCCAGTGGAAAAGTGAGCAAGGGACTCACGTCTGAGCATACCCTGCCACACTTATGGCTGCCAAAAGCAGTACAAAAGGGGGTGGTGATGGACGAAGCATCTGATTCAATCAAACACTCACACCCAGTCAAAAGATCTGGGTTTAATCCATCACCGTTCTTTAGCCCACTCTGTCATCCCAGTTCAGACATGGCTATATGCAAATCAGTCTGACCCTGTGCCTCATGGGAACAGTTCAGCCCGAACTGCCAAGCCATGTCTTCCCTGGACCCGAAACAAGCTTCCGGGGACCGGTTTATGGCATTCCAGCCGTCTTCAGCCCGGCTTGCTTGAATCCAGTGGCAAAGTGAGCAAGGGACTCACGTCTGAGCATACCCTGCCACACTTATGGCGGCCAAAAGCGGTACAAAAGGGGGTGGTGATGGACGGAGCATCTGATTCAATCAAACACTCACACCCAGTCAAAAGATCTGAGTTTAATCCATCACCGTTCTTTAGCCAACTCTGCCACCCAAGTTCAGACATAGCTATATGCAAATCAGTCTGACCCTGTGCCTCATGGGAACAGTCCAGTCCGAATTGAGAAAAGCCATGTCTTTCCCTGACCGGAAACAAGCTTCAGAGGACTGGTTTCTGGCATTCCAGCCGTCTTCAGCCCAGCTTGCTTGAATCCAGTGGCAAAGTGAGCAAGGGACTCACGTCTGAGCATACCCTGCAACGCTTATGGCGGCCAAAAGCGGTACAAAAGTGGGTGGTGATGGACGGAGTATCTGATTCAATCAAACACTCACACCCAGTCAGAAGATCTGGGTTTAATCCATCACCGTTCTTTAGCCCACTCTGCCACCCCAATTCAGACATGGCTATATGCAAATCAGCCTGACCCTGTGCCTCATGGGAACAGTCCAGCCAGAACTGCCAAGCCATGTCTTCCCTGGACCGGAAACAAGCTTCCGAGGACCGGTTTCTGGCATTCCAGCCGTCTTCAGCCCGGCTTGCTTGAATCCAGTGGCAAAGTGAGCAAGGGACTCAAGTCTGAGCATACTCTGCCACACTTATAGCGGCCAAAAGCGGTACAAAAGGGGGTGGTGATGGACGGAGCATCTGATTTAATCAAACACTCACACCCAGTCAAAAGATCTGGGTTTAATCCTTCACCGTTCTTTAGCCAACTCTGCCACCCCAGTTCAGACATAGCTATATGCAAATCAGTCTGACCCTGTGCCCCATGGGAACAGTCCAGCCCGAACTGCCAAGCCATGTCTTCCCTGGACCCGAAACAAGCTTCCGAGGAACGTTTTCTGGCATTCCAGCCATCTTCAGTCCGGCTTGCTTGAATCCCGTGGCAAAGTGAGCAAGGGACTCACGTCTAAGCATACCCTGCCACACTTATAGCGGCCAAAAGCGGTACAAAAGGGGGTGGTGATGGCCGGAGCATCTGATTCAATCAAACACTCACACCCAGTCAAAAGATCTGGGTTTAATCCATCACCGTTCTTTAGCCCACTCTGCCACCCCAGTTCAGACATGGCTATGTGCAAATCAGTCTGACCCTGTGCCTAATGGGAAAAGCCAGCCCGAACTGCCAAGCCATGTCTTCCCTGGACCGGAAACAAGCTTCGAGGACCGGCTTCTGGTATTCCTGCCGTCTTCAGCCTGGCTTGCTTGAATCCAGTGGCAAAGTGAGCAAGGGACTCACGTCTGAGCATGCCCTGCCACACTTATGGCGGCCAAAAGCGGTACAAAAGGTGGTGGTGATGGACGGAGCATCTGATTCAATCAAACACTCACACCCAGTCAAAAGATCTGGGTTTAATCCATCACCGTTCTTTAGACTACTCAGTTCAGACATGGCTATATGCAAATCAGTCTGACCCTGTGCCTCATGGGAACAGTCCAGCCCGAACTGCCAAGCCATGTCTTCCCTGGACCGGAAACAAGCTTCAGAGGACCGGTTTCTGGCATTCCACCCGTCTTCAGCCCGGCTTGCTTGAATCCAGTGGTAAAGTGAGCAAGGGACTCACGTCTGAGCATACCCTGCCACACATATGGCGGGCAAAAGCGGTACAAAAGGGGTGTAAATCTGTTGAGGAGTTTTTGAGAAATTCCAAAAATAAGATTAAAAAAATAATTTTTCCATAGGAAACTTTGTGCAAGGCTACAGCGAAAGCTACTGAATGGAATTATCTCAAATTTGGCACGAAGGTAGTGCATGGGTCAGAAAGTGACCTTTTTTTACATGGTGTAAATCCGTTCAGTAGGTTTTGAGAAATTAGAAAAATAAAAGTTTCAATATCTGGGTGGAGCCTAAGTCGTGTGTGCGAGCTCCACTGTGATTGGCTGCTAGTAGTCCAAACCAGGAAGTGAAGGGAGCCATCTAGTGGCTCGGTAGAAACGAGTCTTCCAAAAATTGAGAAACAAAGGTATACAACAAGGGAAGGGGGCAAGGTAGAAATACGCTGACCTCCTAGGTCTGCTCAGGGGGTCCTAGAAGGACCGCCAGGGCCCAAAAAAGTATAGAAAAAAAATCGCTGCAATCGTTTCCCAGGTTACCACATTTTATTTTAATGAGGTCCCTGGGTGGGCTAGGTTACTGGGCCATTTCTTAAAAATTAGTAGTGTGGGCTTGCAGAGGTTGCAGGGGCCCACTGGGATACGCACAGCCCTGGAGCTTCCCTCACGTTGGGAGAGGGTTGCGTGACCCCCCGTCCTGGAGCCCTTTATGTGCTCATAACATTGTCGTCATTTGGTGAATCTATACAAAATTATTCAAACAGTTTTTCTTTTTTTCTTTAGGTCCTATATTGAAAGTTTTGGGGTGAATGGTGTAGGAGAGGCTGAGAAAAAAGAGGGTCCCAAAACGTGTTTTCTCCATACAATTTCGATAGGAAGGTTAACAAAAGACTACAGGTGAAACTGCTGAACGGAATTACGCCAAATTTGGCAGGGAGAAAGGTGATGGTCCAGAAAGCATACTTTTGTTTGAATGGTGTAAAGATGTTCAGTAGTTTTTGGGGAATATCAAATTTATGATATCGATATTTGAGAATTCTGACATCTGATTGGCTGAGGGGTTACGAGAGGAGATTGTGGCTCATTGCCTGTGAACTGTTGAAACCAGTACGTTCTGGCAGTCATTTTGTGATTCTGCTGTTCTGTTCACATTTCTTCCTCAACAAGTCATCAGGTCACTAGTCTTAACTCTGCGAGGCAACACTGGCCTCCGTGTCTGTTTGAGTTACCCCTCTCACGCTGCATCTCCTTATATCACCAGGTCACAGCTATGCCCTTAGAAGCCTGTCCATCGGCTTGGAGCTCTGTGAGTTGGACTGTCAGTACAATCCCCTACAGTACCCAAATAAACCCAGCTGCACTGTTGTAAACTCTAAAACACTACCCCCAGCACGATCCCCTACATTATCCAAATACCACTGCACTACCCTAAATCCTAAAAACCTACCCTCAGCATGACCTCCTTCACTACACAAACACCACTGCGGTACCGGGAACCCTAACACAATAACTCCACCACGACCTCCTAAAGAAAATAAACACCATTGTAGTATCTTAAATCTTAAAAATCTACTCCCAGCACAACCCTTCACAGCACCCAAACACCACTGTACTACCCTAAATGCTAAATCACTACTTCCAGTTCACACGCATAAAAAGGATCACATCTGATGAACAATTATGCAAAAGCAACATTGAAGACCAAAAACGCAAATATCAAGCCAGAGGTTACCCATTGAAGATACTCAATCAAGCAGAAGAAAAAACAGTGAATAAATCAAGGCAGGACTTATTGGAAGCCTCCACTAGAACACCATCACAGAAAGAGGTATTCGTGTTGAAAAACTCCACTCAGGCGCCACTCATCAAAACAATTATCAGAAGACGTTGGGAAATTATTGAGAATGAACCTGACTTTCAAAGTCTTTTTCCTGAACTTCCACTGTTTGCTCACCAAGGATCCCAAAATGTACGCAAAATGTTAAAATCTCAGCATGAAAAGCCTGCAGAACCATTCAAGGGAATGACGAAATGCCACAACTGTGGCCAATGCAGTAATGTGATTCAGGGCGACACTTTCATGCACCCGCAGACGGGTCAAAAGATAAAACTTAAACACACATCCAACTGTAATACTGAACAAGTAATCTATGCGATCAAATGCCCTTGTGGCCTTGTATATGTAGGCAGAACCAGCAGGAAAATCAAGACACGCATTATAATGCATAAGAGTAGAATCAGGAATAAAAACACCACTTCTCCTTTGGCAGTACACTGGGACACGGCGGGTCACACTATACCTCAGTTACGCTACACAATTCTTGAAAGCCTCAGAAATAACCCTGGCATTGACATTAATACTGCCCTAGCACGAAGGGAAACGTATTGGATAAAAGCACTATGTACGCTGGCCCCGAATGGGCTTAACGATTATTATGAAATGTTATGTTTTTTGTAATAATACCATATGCGAGAAATTTATCTATTCTTTGAATCTGTACAGGATTTGCACTCGTCCCCTTCTTCCTCTTGGCTTTACATTACCTTTTTGTCACCCTTATCATCTACTCTCTCATAGACACCTTCTGTCTTTTTAATTTCCTTTAACTCACTCTCTAGTTGCTTTCAGTTAACCTTCATTCATGACATCTCACATTCAGCAGATGCTTGTACACAAGGGTTACAATATATACACCTCTCTACCTTCGTTTCATTTGTTTTTTTTGTGTATATTCAATAGTACACATTCACTAGTAATACTGAAACTTCATTTTACGTTAGCACAACACTCCAGATATAACTTGGTTTTCATCATCTCTTAACACTCCCCTGTTTTTTTCACGGTATTTGGAATACTCGCACTGCCCCTTTAAAACCGCTAAGAATTCTGGGAATTTTTTCACACAACGCGTCCTTGGCGTCTGAAAGCTCCGGCGGGTATTGCAACTTCACAACTCTACACTTCGGGTAGGTTAAATTCCGTTATTCATTTCAGCACTTTTACATCCTAAACGCACTAGTTTACCAACGGTGCGTCACCGTTTCTCTTACAGATTCCACGAAGCTCTCGTCCCGAGTATCGACGGACGAGAACTCCCTCTGGTTTCTGGTAAGCCGCCCGCGCAACTAGCCTGTTTTACACTTAACTCCTTTGCCTAACTCTTATTCTAATATCGGTAACGTTCACTTCTCATAGATTGTCAGGAACCACCAGGACCCTTAGCCTCTAGCTGCACTTGTAAGACTGTTAAACACTGCAGCTTTCAGGAATTTACCAGGCAAGCCTATTATTGTTCACCTTTCACGCTTTGGGCTACGGCACTCCCGTCACCGATTTTACTTCATGCCACTCATTCTTTTAAAGGTGATTTTCTACAAATAGCTATACCATATAGTTGTTGTTCTCTGGCTATCACACACCTGAGCACATTTCCTTCTCTGTTTTGATGCAGCACATCCCAATCACAAACCAGGGTGCAAATCCTACATTTAAAGCAGTATACTTACTGCATTTTGTTGTGTTTTAGATGACTGTGGATGCCTTTCTACTTGTGAAGACTACCATACTCATGGAATTGATTACCCCTGATGAAGGGTTTCTTTCGTAAAGCCGAAATGCATTGGGGGATTTTTGAAAAGAATATTATTGTCACGCATTTATATGTTTATGTACAATGCTATGTTTTTGAACGATTACACACAATTATATTGTTTCGTATAATCCAATGATAATCGGTATGCAGATAATGCTTGGAATTATTTGTATGTAATCTGTTGTTGAAATATAGACTAAACCAGATAACTTGAAATGAACCTTGTTTCCCTTGAGCATTTGTTAATATAGTCTAAATTTACATACACAAAGTTTGTTTTGAGACAGTCAGTCCCTTGGCTGTGCACTCCCTTAACTGCGGGTGATCCCACAGTTCACTTTTGTAAATAACTACTCCCAGCATGACCCCTATACTATAGAAAGATCATTCTACTACCATAAATCCTAAAACACTACTCCTAGCATGACCTCCTACACTACATAAACACCACTGCACTACTCTAAACCTCAAAACAGTTTTTTTCAGCATCAACCTCCAAACACTACACAAACACACTGCACTACTCTAAATCCTAAAACAGTACATGCAGTACAACCCGTACAGTACACATACACCATTGTACTACCATAAAGCATAAAACAGTACTAGTCAGTTGGCTCGTAGTTCTGCGTCTGCTAGCTGTCATGTCCCTAACTGTACATGTGCGAGCCAGTCCGTTAGGTCAGAGGTGTGCCTCTGCTAGGATGGCCTTTGGCCCGTTGGTGTCCCTTTGCAAGTTAGACTCGAACTCTCCCTCTGCGAACCAGCACGCTGCTGTGAATTTGCGAGCCGACAGCCCGTAGCTCTCTGTGTCAAGCCGAGCAGACAGACCGAAGCTCTCCCTCTTCAAGCTTACCTGATGGCCCGCAGGTCACCCTGTGCTAGCCGGATCGCAGCTGTCACTCTGCAAACTTATATTGGAAATATAAGGCGGCTCTAAAAAGAGCCCTTGTGTTTATTAGTTGGAGCTACATATAAGTGCGGATGCACAGCTTCAAGTTATTCCGAAAAACTTGATTTCCCTGATTTTTGAAGTGTACTCCATCATTTCTGTAGATATCAGCCATATCAAAACGTATGTTGTTGTTGTTGATGGACTCCACTCTATTGTCTCTGACGTATGCAAATACAGCTTTGTTGACATTCTTCCTAGATTTTGCAATCTGAGAGCAAAATTGGTTTGACCATTTCCACTTCTGTCTTTGGCATATATTGGAATATACAAAGACAGTTTGAGGGAAAAGCAACATCAGTTGTCTAAAGGTTTCCTTCATAAGCATTCCAAACCTTTGCCAGTCAATATGCCTTAGTCGTTTCCACCACAGTGCACAATCATGAGATCAGGGTGTTGGAGATGCAAACAGGTTTTAACCAAAGGCAAGAATTGGTGCCAGTGCAATCCTCTTTGTGCAAACCATTTAATGTCCAGATTTTGTAAACCTAGGTCTAAGTCAATATGTCACTGTTCTGCATACCTCTTGCACCAGAAAACATAGCTATGTCCTGCGATCCAAACCAGTATTTTGAAGGTCTGTCTGGGAGGTATGGATATATGTTTGTAGCTCATGCAGTGTGTTCGTAGAACAAGAGATATGTTTAAAGATGAGGAACTACTTCTTTTCCCCATGCAAAACGATAACTGATTGGGAGATGAAAAGCGTTGTTTATTAAAAGTAGGGTGCACATTTGTTTTGTGGAAAAGCATCTTTGTTATTGGTTAAGAAAAAGCAGTTTAAACGTGGAGTACTTATCATAGGATAACATTTTTCTCAACTCAACCACACCTGCTACTTGCATTTGGAAGGCACTGTTTGAACTTAAAACAATTGTGAACTTTTAACCTGCACGTGCCGTTAAATGTTCGAGAAAATGTTGCAAAAAATATTGTTAGTATAAAAAAACTTGATGAACTTTTAACCTGCACATGTAGAATGTTCTAGAAAGTGTGATGATAGAATGCGTTGCACTTCTGCCTTAGATGTGTCCTTGAATATTAAAAAACTGTTTATATGGAAAATTCTAAATTAACCAATAGACAACAGTTTTGTAATCTAAAATAATCCTCAAGGAACTATTCTAATTTGTTCTTTACATGTATTCTTGTGTGGAGCAACAAAATTACAGACACAACAGCACCAGGAAGAGGAACATGCAGGGAGTGCGGGGACAGGGGAGATGGGCACAATGGCACACATGCACTATTAAGTACAGCACAGTTTACAGGCAAACCATGGCCAAAATAAAACACACCAACAAGGATTACAAGTCACACAACCCACCAACATCACACTACTGAACAAGCACAGAAGTGAAAACCACACCGCCTGAAAGGGAAAAAGGTGAACAAAACTTCACATGTAGGGATATCTCACACACAATGCAGCACACACACATAGGAAGCAGAGCACACCAACATCCAACACAATGTTGTCCAAACACACACATTTGCATAATCGAACACAGGACACAAATGCACTCGCCTGTGGTGAATAAACATCCAAAAGCATCCGTACAAAACAGGCACATGAGAACGCATACGTAAAAACTCACAGTCCGGATGGGGTAGCAATTCACGTATGGCAGGCAGCCAGAGATTACGTGACACACACATTGGCATACAAATGAAGACACAACGCATTTGGACACAAGTGAAAATGTGGAAATTTTATCAAAAAAATGGCTTGCCAGTACGGTCAAGAGTAGTGCCACGATATGCAGACAAATGCAGCAGCATGCTTGAGTAAGGAACATGGGAAACCTCTATGTTCACCTCAGGGTAGTCCATCACCAACACACATCAGTGTCAAGCAGCGTTGGTTGTCCACACCTCGGACATGAGTCGACGCCAATGCAGCCAAGTCCACTGTCGTCTTGGGACATGTGACCAGTTGCACAACCTGCAATGATGTGGTGGGACATGTGCAATGTGGGACATCAAGTCGTGGTTGTAGGTACCTGGAATGGGTGTTCAGCTGTGTAAGCACCATCTCTAAAGAGTAATGGTTGGCCACAATATTTGACATGTGATCGACATAATCCATCAGCTGACCGGGACAGTTTGCTGACTCCAACCACTGTACCTAATGTGCACCAAAGCAGAATCGGGGAGTGTGTCAATTTGCTCACTGCATACTACAACAAGTGTAAATCCCAGGCCCAGTTTCCAACATGCATGCCAAACATTCATGGATGCCATAAATGGAAATCACCATGACTCTCCTGGTCATGGGCCAACAGGGGGCGCACACACCCATCGAAATCCATGTCAGCTACCCGCACGTTAGAGAGGCACATGTCCATCCACCACTCAGATAGGCGCGTGCAACATTGCAACACAGGTTGACTGCTGGTGACGTCCGCAATGCAGAAGCTCAGCCGGTAAGTGACCGCAGCCCTGCCAAAGGCAGTGCACCCAGGACATGCAGCAGACGTGCAAGGTATAAGTGGATGAGAATGGAGTCGACCATGTGTTCGGGATGCTATTGCATCAGTGCCTCTGATTGTAGCTGCACTGGCTTGCCGTGTGCCAGTCTTGTGGATGAAATGGCACAGCTTGGTGCAATGAGCCTGGTCTGTGTGCAATAGGTGTAGGGCAGGGGTGTGGTGGGAGTATGTGTGAAGGCCATTTCACGCACGCAAACTAGGATAAAGGACTTTTGAGTGTGGGATGTGTACTCGTTGTTTTCAAATCAGGTAGTGCCTAGTGTGGGAGACGGATGCAAATATTATTTTATCTGTAGGGGGGGCTGGTCACTTGCAAGTTCTTTCTCAGAGCAGCAGATGTGCTAGCACAAGGTAGCTCAGCCAAACAACCTTTCATACCTACAGTACCTTTTCCAGCTGCATTCATACAGGATGTGTACAGAGGTCGGTTGTGGGTGTTGTGGGATGTCTGCGACCCTGGTCATCATGATTGAGATGCCCATCACGAGGCACATGGGTGGGTTCACTGTGTGTTACATTGGCAAACAGCTCCTTCTCCCTCCCACGAGCCCCCACACTTTTGTGGGCTGCCCTGTTGTATCCTGTGCTCTCCTACAGCACACCATTGTAATGCCTATTTGCGCATGTCCTACGACATTCCAACCACACCATGACACTGCCCTTCAAAGGTGGTGAATGCCACTATACAACACCCACTGCTGATGCCCTTGTGGCAGCCACACCAGAACACAGAGACACACTTTTTTTTAACAAACTTTACTGAGCCTTTATTCAGGGTGCATTACATCATAGTAAACGTTCTTGGCATTTTACGTTTTTCATTGTGGTGTACCATGACCCATCATTCACTATAAATAAGTGTACATACTTCAATCTTTGCATCCATCAGTTCTACAACATTAAACATACAATGTAGTAAATATGGCATGTGGTCTCAGACATATTAATGACTAATGTCACTAACGTTTCGTGAGATAAATTTGTATTTTCTCATCCCTAAACTAAGTTAACTACCCCTCCCTCTCCCTCCCCCTCCTTCCTTGTCTGTCAGTGTGCTGTTGTCTGCACAGTTTCATATTCATACAGTATCATGAGTGTCAACCTATACCTTCAGTGTACTAGGGGCCTTTCCTCATAGTCTACTCTGATTGTCTCTGGTGGTGTGATGAATGACATAGTGGATCAGGGTAGCGAATCAAGAAATGGAAGTGGGATATCCAATTGCGTGAAGGCTTCTAGCATAACGTCCCAGTCCATGGAGATGGGACGCCTCCGCAAACCCCTTGCCTCCTCTCGTCTAAGTGCAGCGCTTTCCGCGTTACCCCATCTGATTACCTCCTCTTTCCATATATGTAGTGGGGGGGGACCTTGGGGATTTCTATCTCATAGTAATTTCCAGTATAAGCGCCAGGTGTATCTTCTGGGGTTTGGTGTGCCTGCGTAGACCCAATAAGCACTCCAATATGTTGTCTGTCATTGGAAGGTGTGTGATATCCCCCTTAATATTGCAAACGTGTCCCCAGTAATCCTTGAGATGTAGGAAAGCCCATAGCATATGCACAAAACCAGCCTCCTCCTCCATACATTTTGGACAGTGGGCCTGGGCTTCCAGGAACATGCACTGTATCCGTTTTGGGGCTAGATATGCTCTATGGACTACCATATACTGTATAAACTTGAGTTTTGCATTCCGGGAGACCCACTTGGGATGTTCCAAAATGCCCTCCCAGGCCTTATCAGTAATTATCATATCCGTAGTTTCTGTCCATTTCCCACAGAGGTCTGTAAGGATGTTAGAGGCCTGTGTTCAAATGCCGGTATATAGCCACTCAACTAAGTGTCTACCTCTCCCCATATATTAAAGCAGATGCACCATGTCATGCTGTGGAGGCTCACTACGCTGGGGTGCTTATGTGGTCTTGATGTAATGTACTATCATTGCATGCCGTCGATAAAGACGATCAGAAGCCCCAGTGGTCCTTACAAATGTGCCATGATCCATAAGCACTCCATCCCCAAAGAAGGAGCTCACCTCAGCGACTCCCGCGGCCTCCGAAGCCTGCAGCCTAGCCATCGTGAGACTACTGCCCATGACTGGCAGCCCCAATAGTGGAATATTAGACGCGTAGGGGATCGCATCCAATGCGTACTGTGGTGCCTTTTTCCAGCATTGCAGCGCCCTTCGCAATAGCGGTGGACCGTCCAATGGCACTCTTTCCCTCGGGAGCAGCATACTATGTAGTGTACCCCTTTCCAGATCCTGTGTAGTACAGTTTATTTCTTGCAAGTTCCTGCCTGCTGTCCAGAAAGACAACCATTGCAATTGTGATGAGTAATAATATGCTCGGAAATCGGGGACTCCTAGCTCTCCCGTGTTTGATTTTAGCTGTAATATCTTGAGACTTACCCTGTGCCTACTACTGCCCCATATAAGTTCTACCAAGAGTGTGTCTAATAAGTGAAATGTAGACTGGGGCACGACCAGGGGCAAATTTACAAAGAAATACAATAGGGGGGGGCAACATCACCATCTTGGAGATGGCTGTCCACCCAATCACGGACAGTGGCAGGGATGTCCAGAAGGAAATACTAGGGTGCAGCAAGGCGATGGCCTTCATCAAGTTGCCTTCTAGTTGGTCCGCAGGAGTCCTATAGATGTGGATAGCCAGGTACTTAAAGGTATCCTGTGCTACCGGTATCTGATAAGAAACAAATTTTATTATTTCTGGATGAAGACCTTCTTGGAAATAAAAGGCATGAGACTTCCCAGCATTATTAACCAACCCCAATATAGTCTCGAATGTGGAGAATATCATAGGGAGTGGGTTCGCCTCGCCCTCTAAGTCTCGCAAATATATGAGGATGTTGTCTGCATATATTTAGATAAGGTGTGTATCATTCAGTATGGGAATACCCAAAACCTCAGATGACAGCCTCAAGGCTATGGCCAGCAGTTTCACCGCAAGCACAAACAGGAGGGGGGAGAGTGGACACCCCTGCCTAGTGCCTCTGTGTACTGCATATTCTAAAGATATATACCTTCCGGTACGTGCCCATGCAGTAGGGTCAGTATCGAGTAGGCGCACTCACCTCAAGAAATCTGGGGGAGACCAAAACGCGACAGGGTTGTGAACATGTACTTCCATGTAATGGAGTCAAATGCCTGATGCCTGTGAGAGTGTGTGAGTTCTGTCCTGAGGCGGACGCCGGGACTGCTTGATTTGACTGTAATTACGCCGCACTTTTAACAAACTGCACGTGTTTCTTATGATTTGTACTTTGACAGTATTTTTAACTTGTGACCATTAGGAAACGAACTGCCATTCAGTACTTACTTGGCTTATGCCCTTAGCCCACCACAGCCGATTAAACGCTGCGTGGGTTCGACTAGTTTCCTTGGCGCCCGCCATCTTAGTGGGGAAATTGAGCGAGCGGTCTAGTGCTCGGCCCCTCGCGCATCAGACACTATAAAAGCCTATGATTCACTCGCATCACTGATTAAGAGTGTGTGAGTTCTGTCCTGAGGCGGAAGCCGGGACTGCTTAATTTGACTGTAATTACGCCGCACTTTTAACAAACTGCACGTATTTCTTATGATTTGCACTTTGACAGTATTTTTAACTTGTGACCATTAGGAAACGAACTGCCATTCAGTACTTACTTGGCTTATGCCCTTAGCCTACCACAGCCGATTAAACGCTGCGTGGGTCCGACTAGTTTCCTTGGCGCCCCCCATCTTAGTGGGGAAATTGAGCGAGCGGTCTAGTGCTCAGCCCCTCGCGCATCAGACACTATAAAAGCCTATGATTCACTCGCATCACTGATTAAGAGTGTGTGAGTTCTGTCCTGAGGCGGAAGCCGGGACTGCTTAATTTGACTGCAATTACGCCGCACTTTTAACAAACTGCACGTATTTC
>NW_028254955.1:0-109162 GCF_964263255.1 Lissotriton vulgaris
GGCATATCAACAAGGGGATGTCAAAAAATTATCGCCGCTTTTGCGGCCGTTTTCGGCCGAAAAGCGACGATAATTCTAACGCCCTATTAGCAAAGACACGCTAACGCCTGAATCCATGCTTCTTCGCACTTTCCCTCAATGTCCAGATTTGCATCTCAAATGGGATACAAAGTGGGCGTTCCTCCCCAGGATAACGGGAGAAATGTTGCTATACGACATTTCTCCTAATATCAAGCCTCACACAAAGCAGCATAGCAAGAAGAAAAGTAGCCATAACCTCTGTTATTGCTACTTTCTTTACGCCTGCTTTGAAACTGACTTAGCCATGATATCCTATGGAAGGGGGATTTCATGGCTAAGCGATACCTTCTGTCCCAATCAGAAAACTGGAAACAAAAGTGGCTCCAGTTATGGGAGCTCCAACTCTGATGGAGCCTCCAGTGATTCTGATGGATCCAACACCAGCCAATCTTCTTTTAAACAAAGAGGTAGAGGGGGGAACAGGAGAGGACGGAGAGGATTCAATCCAGCCTTTCCTCAACCACAATTTCCACCGTGGTGGCAACCTTCACCATGGGGACAAGCACCCTTCCCACCCATGATGAACCCATATGGCCCACCTCCATTTTATGGAGATCATAACCAACAGCCTTTTTTAGGAGGGGGCCGGAGGAGCCGGGGACGCCAAAGAACCCCCAGAGCAGGACAGGTCCGCTGGAATATACCACCCCAGACGATGGATCTGAGGAGTGGGAAGAAGATCCCACAGGAACAATCGACAACCACAGCGGCACCAGTCTAGTGATTAACTTGAGCTCCCAACAACTCACTGTAACCCAAGAGCAAGTGCTAAACAAAGGCCTGGGCTTTGTTGCAACAAATCACACGGATCCCTTTCAGGCACAAATTGAACTTAGCAAGCTCTACCGTAAAATTAGGCTTCATTTCCTGTTTGCAAATAAAACGATCGGTAGTTCACAAGAAACTACTATTAGCAATACTGGTCTGAAGAAACCCTCTACATTCAATCCTACCGTGGTAGGCCAACCTCCAAAAGTGCTAACGTTCGAAGAAGCGGTTAACCATGATGTTAAAGAACTTTTCTCTCACAAACAAAAGATGTTTTCTAACCTGACTAAAGCTGAGAAAATTGCTATCAAAGAACTTACTGAAAACCCCCTGATTGTAATTAAACCAGCGGATAAGGGGGGTGGGGTAGTCGTTCTAGATGCGGACACGTATCGGAACGAGTGCCTTCGCCAACTCAACGATGTGCGTTCCTACAAAAAACTTAAGGAGGACCCTACGGCCAGACTTACTAACATCATAGCTCACATTGTTGAAGAAGCTTTAGCCGAAGGCTGGCTAACTCCAAAAGAGGGCCAATATTTGCGGGTACCACATCTGGTCACTCCATACTTCTATCAGCTCCCTAAAATACACAAGGCCCAACGCCCACCACCTGGCCGCCCCATAATATCGGGGATAGGTTCGATACTTGAACCTCTGTCGACCTTTGTCGATGTGTTTTTACAGCCTATGGTGCGGGAGATGCCCTCCTATTTAAAAGACACCAAAGATGTGTTGAGATTGTTGCCTGAGATGGAGTATGACATCAGAACAGATCTATTGGTGTCATTTGATGTCGAAAGTTTATACACCTCTATACCGCAGACAGAGACACTTCAAGTAATAGAAGACCTGTTACTGTCGCGGGAACTTGATTCCATCACTCCGGTCAGACTTATCATGAACTTTGCAACACTGGCCATGACGGAGAACTTCTTCGCTGTTGAGGACTCCTTGTACCTGCAGATCAGCGGGACTAGTATGGGCAGCGTTTTTGCCCCTAGTTTCGCGAATCTGTATATGCATCAATTTGAACAGCAGCACGTGCTCGCAGACTCCAATCCCCATCTTATGTGTCTGCGAGCATGGAAACGCTACATTGATGACATTCTGGTAGTATGGCGAGGGACAGAAATCCAACTGAAAGAATTTCATGAGTGGTTGAACCTTAGAAATCGGTTCCTGAAATTTACCATAGAGTTCCACACAGATAGACTAGCCTTTTTGGACTTGTTGATTATCGGCACAGTAGATGGACTTAAGTCTGAGCTCTATCAAAAACCGATGGCTCGGAACTCCCTACTAAACTACCATAGCTGCCATCCCAAGTCCCTTCGGGATAATCTGCCTTATGGGCAGTTTCTTCGCATACAGAGAAACTGCTCAGACAAGAGATCTTTCGAAAATCATGCAAACAATCTTAGAAAAGATCTCTTGGTGAAAGACTACCCCAAACAATTGATAAACCGCTCCAAGAAAAGAGCACAAAATAACAACAGAGCGAGTCTATTGGAAATCTCACCACCTAAAGAGAGAACAGAAAGAATGACATGTGTGACAACATTTGGTACCTTATCCAATCAAATAACAAGTATCATCAAAAAACATTGGGGCATTTTGAACACGGGAAACGACACATTACCAGTTCCCCTGTTTGCCTTCAAGAGGGGCCCTAGTCTTAGGGACAAATTGGTCCACACAAGACCAAAAAATGAAACCCCTAGAAACACAGGGACCCTGTGGGATATGCCAGCTGTTACTGGACATCATCCGTGCGGACAGTGTGCAGCATGCCCACAGACCCGCAAATCCACAACACTCGATATCGGTACAAAACATCCTTGGGAACAGCGAAGGTTCACGAACTGTAATAGTTCTAACCTCATTTATTTAATTAGCTGTCCTTGCGAGAAAAGGTATGTGGGGATGACCACGAGAAAAGTGAAGACGAGGATTTCCGTGCACAAGAGTTCAATACGCTGTAACAAACAAACAACTCGTATGACAAAACACTTCTTGGAGGCAAACCATGCACCAACAGACCTCCAATGGACTGTGCTCGAACAGCCAATGATCCCGAAACATATCACTGACATCAGTACCTTTTTACATCGTAGAGAACAGAGATGGGTGCACAAATTGCAAACCGACATTACGGGTCTAAATGAAGACATCCCGTGGATGTCCCTATAAATGAGGATACCAGTGACAACGTACCATGCTCTGTTTAATATCTATTGGGCGTAGTCACATATTTGTCTCCATAACACACTACCTACTACAGGATCTGCAACCCTTAAATATGGTTAATATGAGACTCCTTCGATGCCTAAAATTATATGACATGTTTAGGCATGCTAGCACGTTATTTCTTTATTGTCATTTTCATTGTTGGCATATCCATCGAGAAATTTACGTTTTCTCTAAATTCAAATAAAGTGCACACTACATATCCTTTTTTCAATTGATCCACTGATCCACTGTTTTATATCCCACCAAGTAATATATAACTACTTTACAAGTAAGTTATACTACAGACTCCTGCTTATAAAAATAACATTGAAACCAAGCGTCACATTTCAAACTACAATTCCCATCTAGTCTGTAGTTCTAAGGCCGATTGCGCTCGACAATATGTCAACACTGCAACATAAACACGTATGTTATCGCGAGGTTTTCTCCCGCTGAGTAGCGAGTAAAGAAACTACTCAGCGACTAGTTCCGGACTACATTTCCGGATAAACATTTCCGCGGGTCGCTCGACGCACGTAGGTGACGCACGGTAACACACAGAACACGTGCCGCGCATTCAACCAATTAGACCGGTGATAAATATCCCGCCTCCTGTCCTGTCGGTACCTCCCAAAGTCAGCCTAGAGGAAGGCGCGGAGTACCGACGGACAGGTAAGCGGGGCTCGGTGGTTGAGGAGGTAATTTGGCCGAGGCGGATGGCCTTTGGTCTGCGGAGACCTCGCTGGGTCCGAGAATCGTCTATATGCTAAGCGGGTGGATCCTAAGGTTATTAGAAATAGTATGAACAGATCGGTAAGGCTAACAAGCTAGTTGCACTTTAAAAATCCAGTGGCAAAAAAGAGATGCGTGTGCTGAGTAGATTGCTGAGTGTTTTATGCTTAAACATGAAGGGCAACTATAAGAACTAATGGACAGTATGTAATATGTCTTGGCCAAGAGTGCCCGCTTATTATGCACAGTGGTTTATTATCTCACCGCATTAAGCAGGGCGATTACGCACTAGCAGCAACCATATTACTATGGACCAAATAGCGCTGACTGTGCCAAATCTACGCATTAAAAAACAGTAATAACAGTAATCCACCTCTACCGCTGGACAAAAATCTCCAGTGATAGAAGGCAAGTGTTTTCAGATCGAGTTCTAGCGAACTCTTCCTCTTTCATCTCGTTTTTTCTCTGTTCACATCTAATAGAGCGGTGCTCCATTTGTACCTGAGCTGTTGCCGGGTGAGGTGGAGAGAGCATTCCCCAGAACATGGGTGAGTGAAAACAAGTTTGGTGAACCACAGGATATATGTACCTGGCTTTTATGTTTGATTGATGTTACAAACATGGACCATAAATTGTGTGGCATATATGTACTTCACGAGCTTATCTCTGTGCTCTGCAGCTTTCGTTATTAACTGTGTGTTTTTTGTCTCTTTTTGTGTGTTTGTCCTTTTGCTCATTGACTTGGATCATATCCACCGGTGCTTGCAGGTGATATGATTTTCTAAATACACACTATACACTTTATACTTAGCAGTTGCACTTTAATTATAAGAAGGTCCTGATGAAGCAGACTGGTATCTTTTGAACCCTTGTATACTGCAGAAACATGTCGACCAAGATTAAATCTAAGTAGTTATTTGTTACCACTACTTGCACTGTTTTTTAACCTTGGGTGTGGGTAGGACCCTAATAAACTTTTTGTCCATTCCCACAACCCAATATTAACTCTTTCACTTTCACATGCTACAATGAGCACTTTTTGCACTGCTTTTTGTTAATTCTTTGTGCCCCCTGATACCATTTAAAGTTCTAGACCCACACACTTTACATTCCCTCACACTTTGATTAGGCCACAATCTACCTAATCCTAAGTGGTTCTTTCCACTTCCTTCGGGTGAAGGATCCCAAGTGATGTAGGGCGGTACAGGACGGGTATCTGATGGGAACATATTTTCAAAACCAAGAATACTTTGGATTCAGGTATTGTGTTCCTTTATCACACACATAGTCATTTAGATAGCTGCATCATTTTCTTTTGACCCATTGTTACACTTTGTTTGGTATTTAAGTATGTGAGGCCCTATCAGCAAGCTATCACCAAAAGTTGTGTGATTATCGCTGGATTTCCAGCGGTAATCACACAGTTAGGCACCTTGCACGCTGAATTTTATCGCAGTGGAGATAAGCGTTGCTGATAGCACGCTATATCCGCAATAAAATTCAGAGTTGGGTGTCGATAATTATCCTAGCGCTAAGTGCGCTTAGCGATAATTATCGCCCCCTCTTGATGATATGCCCCACAGTTAGGCACCTTGCACTCTGAATTTTATCGCAGTGGAGATAAGCGTTGCTGATAGCACGCTATATCCGCAATAAAATTCAGAGTTGGGTGTCGATAATTATCCTAGCGCTGAGTGCGCTAAGCGATAATTATTGCCCCCTCTTGATGATATGCCCCTAAATCTCTTTACTGGCACCACAGGAATAAGGAGGCCACTCCTAATGAGGACTGTAAAAGTAATCTCATTAACCAACTGTATGCAGTGTGCGTATGTTTGGGTGTGTATGTTCGTGTGTGTAAGAGAAACTGAGGGTGGACCCTTGTGTCTCCACTTTGAGAAGAAATGGCTCAGTCCTCCTCTCTCCAAGAGATAGACCACTTTGTGCTGCCTAGAGCCAACACAGGCACCCTTGAGCTATAGTGCAAGGATGTTTATGTTGTGCCAGGCTAGTTTTTGTGCAGTACCGTGATGGGAACCTTCTTGCAAAAAAACTATCCTTTCAGGTTAATTCCTCTTTGTGTGTAATGTACTACACATGCAAAGTGGAACTACAGAGGAGAAATAATATTTCTCTGCATTACGCCACCCTTAGGGAGGCACAGGATTTTGGTGCAAGTCAATGTCTGCATGTCTTTGTAGATAAGGCTTTGCAATAAAATGCATGGGTGGGTGGATGCCCATGCACGACCCATGGAACACCTCAGTGATGCAAAATAACGCAAGGCAGAGCAATGCGCTGCACATTACTTTTTTTTACAAAGCTGCTTCGTAAATACCAAAAAGGATTTGCTTAGGGTATGCACTAAAAAGCAATGCAAACCTGACTGAAAGCCTTTGTAAATAAGGCCTTTGTGGGTACCATGTGTATGTGTCTGATATATACAAGGGAATAATCTTGATACTTCTATAGAAGTAGAAAAAGAAGTAGCAAATCGGCATTTTTGATCATTTATGTGCAGGAAAGGATGCCTTCCTGCATATAAACAATCATCCCTGCAACACAGGCACCCTTGCACGATGGTGCAAGGCTGCCTGTGTTGAAGCTGCACAGCTATTTTAAGCGCCAGCGCAAGGAAAAATACAGTGGTGTGCCGCATTCTTGTAAATACAGCTCCTCCCTTTCAATGATGCAGCGGTGCAAAATTTGACGCAGCGCTGCGTCATTTCCTTCTACCTATTCCTCTGTGTGTCTATCAATGTGTGTGTGTGTGTGTGCACATTTGTGTGTGCATTTGTAAACACATTCTCATTCTATCTTGCACACCATTCCCTTGAACATTGGCTGCTTTCCCAACACTCCAGGAACAGATAAGAATACTTTTAGGGTACATGCCTTTTTGGTTGATATTCAATACAGAACAACAAAGTGTCAACATATCTACATGTTTATTTCTCCTGTGTTGAGTGTTTTCTTATTGCGGTAAAGTAACAAAATACAAGGACTTCGAGGTGAACTACAAAAAACAGGGCTCAATTCGAGAGGGGTTGTCAAGGAAGTGTCTACTAAACATGAAGCAGGATATAATCCATCAATGTCTGTACATGAAAGAGCAGTTAGAGAACTTGGCAAAAACTTTGAACAGTACATGACATGTCTAACCTGTTCTCCAAAAACGTAAAGTCAACCTAAATATAGTCTCCTAACAAAATGTTTGGGGCCAGCGAAAATAGGGATACACACTTCATAATTCTGGAGCATCTTTGAGTTTGACCTCAGTTTACGCCTAGTAAGACGTCTTAGCAGAACACAGCAATCTAGGAGACTCCTAATGGTAAAGAGAATGTGTATAGCAAAAAAGTTGAGTGAAAATCCTTGTCAGTGTTTCCCAGTGTAATGAATCCCTGACTGTGTTCAACTAGAAGTTAGACAGTGCCCTGTGGCCTAGTCACAAAGGCATTTTGGAGTAAAAAAAAAGTAACGCTTAGGTAGTACTCTTTTATGTATTCTTACAGGCCTTTCCTGTTAAAACATTAAAATGGAAATAGTCATATATAATTAGTATGTTTTCCACCTTTACCAAGAGGGAGCCGGGTGTTTCAGAGCTGATTCATAAAGGCACGTAGGAGTAGTATAAGATCACTTCTGTAGTATTACTTACTGTTCTCGTAATTGCTTTTGAATAAGAGTTTTGGTGACTTAAATAGGAAATATTTTTAAGCCCATTGATTTGAAGCTGACGTCCCACTTGTTGATCAAATCTTCATCAGTAGTATTTGTACATTTAGCAAACACATTATTTTCAATCGAGTTTAGTTTTTATTTTCACCGGGTGACATTACATATCTTGCTGTCTTTTTGCCATTATGTCATTTTTTGCGCATTTATAAGTATAAATGGCATGTTCATTCTAAGTAGTATCACTTTTTCTGAAATTTGGTAAGAATTTAAAACCGGTTGACATTTCTTATTTAGTTACTTGATGTAAGCCATCCATTTCAGAAGCATTTGATCAATTTTCAATCAATTGTGCGATGCTTCTTTTATCATAAGTCCCCATATGAAGGACTGTTCCTCGACATTCTAAACTTCTTGGGTTTTCTTATAATTTCCTCTTGTACAGTGCCTTTCCAACAGTGTTCCTTCCACACACACAATGCTCCTAATAGACTGGCATCAGCATTTTCAGATTTATAGCATCTTGCTCACTCTAATATATCAGTATTTCAATCTTTTTCTGCTCCACCCTGATCATGTGTCGTCTGACCTTCAGGAATAAGACCCCAATAATTAGGTCTTGAAGTTTATATAACAACTCTCATGTTTTAAAATAGCCTGTACAGTAGGGATTGTCCCAGACAGACTGGGCTTCGACTAGGGAATTCAATCAATTTTTCCTGCAGCTGCTACATGGTGTGTCAAAACTACACAGCAAAACATACTTCATACTAGTGAGTGGGTACAATGTTAGTGTTGTGAGTATTTAGGGCAGAACAGAGCAGAATATTTTAGAGTGCTCTCTCTGAGAGAGGACTGCCACTTGCTTTGTCCTTCCCTTTGAGGCCAGCCCATGCAGGTTTGTCCCTTGCTTCCAAAGATTTGATCTAATGTGATTGCTTATTAATTGAAGCATATACATGCTAATTTTATGTCAAGAACGGAGGCTCCCATTATGCCTTCTTTTCTTGCTTTATTCTCAATAGCAGCAAGATAAGCAAACAACTACAATACCCAGATGGCACAGCAGGAAAACTACTGGCCAATGGGATTGGATAAAACAAACAATAAACCAATCACAACATGGAAAGTATATATGGCCCGATCCGACCACGAGTAGTCCTCTTTTCTTGCTGCTACGCAGTCAGATAAGTCATTTTTCTCCTTACTCTCTTGTTTACATTGTTTATTGAGTATTTTATTGTTCAATATTTGCTTTGTTCTGTGTGCCCTTCGAGCGCTGCTTACGCTCGTTGATCTTTGGTGCCTCGCGCTCGTTTTCCTGTCACAGCCGGTCCCGTTTTCGGACCCGTTTTCCCCCCCCCTCGCGCGCTTTGCGGTTGGTTTCTCCCTCTGCGCACCTACTTTGCCTGCATTGCCCTTACTCCGTCTCTGCCGAAGCTGTTCTGGGTGCTCCTGTTCCCTCGGCATTACCGGCGTCTCTCCTCTCACGGTGCCCGCCCACAGGGGAGTGTTTTCCCCTTCCTTTTCACGCTGAAACACACCCCCTTTCCAGTCTGTAACCCTTTCCTCACTGCCATTTCGTTTTCCCTATGGAGGTTTCAAGCTCCCCTGAGCTCGATAATGATGAAAGTGAAACTTTCAAAAATTACCTTAGCCATTTTATTAACAATTCTGTGGAAACAGCTGTGGAAGCTTCTATGCATCGCGTTTCCAAGCACATGGAGAATTCTCTTATGAGTCTTATGACCAAAGCTTTGGCCCAGTCTGCGGGGGAAAGCAGAAAACGTAAACTGGTAACTTCCACTACTATATCTAAAAAAGTGTCACTTCTGGGAAGCGAGTTGTCCTCGCATTCGACTAAGGGCTCAGTCCCTCCCAGGCCTCCTACCATGGAGGGGTTTAAAGCTACTGTGGGAAAAAGTAAATCCAAGATTAAAAACGTGAAGGTTCCTAAGAAGCTGGTCATTGATTCCATCCCTGACACAGATGATGATGATGATGATATGGGTGACACTGACGATTTGGCAGACCTCTTTCAAATTGTTGATCCTCCTTCTCCCAAGAAAGCTAGACTTGACGCTTTTGCATCCCAACCTGTGCTTTACTCGGAAGGCACTCCTATGTTTGACCCCTCTACAATCCTACACCCCAATTCTACAGAATGGTTCCCCATCCCCCATGTGGGTGAATATATCTCCTCTAAACTTCGTCTTCCCTTCGAACAAATCTGTCAGAGCTAAGCTCAAATCTGAATGCCCCAAGCCTTCCTTACATTCTCACATTACTGTCACTCCTTCTATCAATCAACCTCTCCTTACTTTCTTTTCAAAATTTGGCAAAGACCCTCGCAAGGGCGTTGACAGAGCTTGGTCCACTTGTCAGGACAACTTACTGGATGTTTTTGGTCCCTTGGCCCGGGTGCTGGACATGGCGGAGACAGCCCGCCTAGAGGGTTCTGACCTCAATCCTGAGGATATTTTGCTATGGATTCAAAGATCCTTTTGCCTGTTGGGCAATGCCAATGATGCCATTATTCACGAACGCCGCAAGGGCCTGTTGATCAAGTTGGACCCGAAGTTGGCGAACCTGGCTTCCCAGGATCCTGGTGTGAAGGTGGATGGTCTTCTATTTGGCGATTCCCTTGTCAAGGATATCAGTCGCTATGTCTGTACCTTTGCCTCCTTAGACAAAGCCCAATTCTCCATTAAAAAAGTCTTCACCCCTCGGGTTTTTGGCAGGGCCGGCAGAGGCAGGAACCACTCTTCCGGCCGCGGTTATCAAAACCAAGGTTCCAGAGGTGCAGCCAAATCCGGCTATCAGGAATACAAGCCACAGTTCTATCCCCAGCGAGGTTGTGGCTTCCGTGGCCAGGGACAAAAAGGCTTCCGCAACAGCAACGCCAATACTCAAGGTAAGCCCCTCACCTCCAATCGGAGGTCGTCTGTCTCTATTTCTTCACAAGTGTCGCATTCTCACAGCGGACCCTTGGGTCCTCAATTCTGTCCAAGGTTATCTCATAGAATTCTATGCTCCTACTTTCCAGGATACTTTTCCTCATCCTCTGTTTTTATCCGCACACGTAGCTCTGCTAGTTTCACAAGAAATTCAAAATCTCCTCCTCAAACGAGCTATCCTCAAGGCTCCCTTCGATCCCTCAGGTTTCCTAAGCTCTCTCTTTTTGGTCCGGAAAAAGAACAAAAATGTTCGTCCTGTGATCAATCTCAAGTGGTTCAACCAGTTCGTGGTTTATCGGCATTTCAAGATGGAGACCATTATCCATCTCAGAGACACCTTACGTCCATCAGATTGGATGGTCAGACTAGACCTGCAAGAGGCCTATCTCTCGATTCCCATTCACAAATCTCACACAAAATATCTTCAATTTCAGTGGCTTGGTGTCACTTACCGCTTTTGTTTGCTTCCTTTCGGTCTTTCTTCCACCCCTTGGTGGTTCACCAAGGTGATGAAACCTGTTGTGTCTTATCTTCGGTCCCTAGGTGCTCATGCACACCGACAAACAGTCTCTTCTTGCCAACCTCGGCGTTACTCAGTCTCTTCTCCTCGATCTCGGCTTCTTGATCAATTCAGAAAAATCCATGTTAATTCCATCTCAAAGTATAGAGTTTCTGGGTTTCCGTGTGGATTCTTCCACCGCTTCGCTTTACCTTCCACAATCCAAGGTCACTCTCATTCGAGATACGTCACGTTCTCCAACTCTCCGAAGTGTCTCTTCGTTCCCTTGCAAGAATAGTGGGTCTTCTATCGGTGTCTATTCAAGCCATCTTTCCCGGCCCTCTTCACCATCGCGCTCTGCAATGCTTGAAGATAAGGCATCTCCGCAAAAGACTGGCGTATTCAGATCTCATTCAGCTAGACCTAGAGTCTCGCCTCGAACTTCAATGGTGAATCGACCATTTAGATGCGTGGAACGGAAGGACGATCTTCGCTATCGCCCCAGATCTTGTCTTAGAATCAGATGCCAGTCTGTCAGGTTGGGGCACCCGATGTGGTTCAATCTCGACTGGAGGTACATGGTCTCCAGACGAGTCGATATTGCACATCAATTGTTTAGAGATGCTGGCAGGCTCCTTTGCAATTCGCAGTCTGGCAAAAAACAAGGCAAGTTGTTCCATTCTTCTTCGGATGGACAATGTTTCTGCGGTCCGCTACATAAACCATCTCGGTGGCACAAAATCCAAACCACTCGCAGAACTTGCGAAGAGCCTTTGGGAATTCTGTCTCCAACACAAACTGTCCCTTCGGGCGGAGTACCTGCCAGGCAATCTCAACGCCATAGCAGATTGGCACTCTTGTTACCTTCGAGATTCAAGCAATTGGAAGCTTCTTCCCTCCGTCTTTCTTTCTCTCTCCCGGAAATGGGGCCCTTTCTCTATCGATCTTTTTGCTTCCCGTCTCAATTCCCAACTTCCCGCTTTCTTCAGTTGGCGACCGGATCCTCTCGCTCTGGCGACGGATGCCTTCCTCCAGGACTGGTCCCTACACCTCAATTATGCTTTCCCTCCATTCCTGATGATCAACAGGGTGCTTGCTCAAGTCCGACGTCAGTTGACCTCCTTGGTTCTTCTAGCTCCTTTCTGGCAAGCTCAAATCTGGTTCCCTTTGCTCCTGGAGCTGGCAGTGGATTTTCCGGTACTTCTTCCTTTCAGCGAAGATCTCCTCCTAGACCCTCAGGGTCTTCCCAACGCCATGATTCTAGACCAATCCCTGGTTCTTTCAGCTTGGAAAATTTCCGGTCTTCCTCTTCTGACATCATCGTTTCACAGGAAGCTTCACTCTTTATCAGTCAAGCTTGGGCCCCGGGCACTTCCAGAGCCTACAAGTCAGCTTGGACTTTATGGTCAAGCCGTTGTCTTGAACGGTCTGTCGATCCCTTTTCAGCCCCTCTAAGTTTTGTGGTTAACTTCCTAGCTTCAGAAGCTAGCGCGGGTAAATCTTACCGCACTGTCAACCTTTACAGATCTGCTATCTCTTTGAACCACTGTCCCATTGACAATAAGCAGGTAGGTACTCATCCATTGGTGTGTCGTCTTCTCTGAGGAGTCCGACTCTCGAAACCTCCATTGGCTAAGTATTCAGTTTTATGGGATGTTAATTTGGGTTTCAAATTGTTTATTTCATGGCCTGACAATGATGCTCTCTCTCTCAAAATACTTTCAGCCAAACATGTTATTGTGCTTAATATCAATCAAACGTGTTTCTGATGTCAAAGCTTTGGATTTGTCTTCCAGATAGTTTTCACCTTCTGGTGTTTTGTTTCAGGTTCACAGGCGTACCAAAACCAATTTGCAAACTGTGTTTTATCCCTATTTCCCTTCCCAACCTCATCTCTGTGTTGGTCAATGTCTCAAAAGTTATGAACAAAAAACTACTGATCTCAGGACCTCCTCTCATTCACAATTGCTTATTTCTTTTCGCAAACCCCATCATCCTGTGTCCTCTGCCACGCTCCCCCGTTGGGTGCGTTAGATTATGTCCCTTGCAGGCATTGACATTACCGCCTTTGATGCTCACGCCGCTAGGGGTGCTATGGCCTCTAAAGCCTTTTGGGAAGGCTCTCGTTTGGAGGGTATCCTGAAATCAGCAGATTGGTCAAATGATTCCGTTTTCAAAACACTTTATTGCAAACCTGTTTTTACTGCTTCTTTTTTGTTGGTTAATATGCTTTGAACAAGCATAATAGGAGCCTCCGTTCTTGACATAAAGGGCTCGATTCCGATCAGGTAAAAAGCGCTCCGAATTGCTGTTCGGAGCGTTTTTCCCCATACGATTTGTACCTGAAGGCGTCCCCATACGAATGTGCAAGTACGATCACAACCTAATGCGTCACTCCGTACGACACGTAAAAAACGCCGTACAAATCGAAAGTCCATACGATTTGCAGTCGGCTGACGCTCGACGCTACGTCCGAACGTAAATAGACCGCGTCTCCCGAACCACAAAGTACGATCCGTGTTCTACACACTCCGTACGGCTCTTTTCGTACAAGAGCTCAAAACTACCGTAAAACCACACTCCGGCACGACCCGCACCCCGGTACGCGACAAGCAGGACATGGCCGCCATCGTCTGTGTAATCCCTATCCTGTACGCCCACCACCTCGTACTGAGAAACCGACGACGGCGCAGAAGGTGAGTACAATGAAGTTCTACATACCTGTACGTCTTGCAACATGCGCACATCTCCATTTCACGATTGTAATGTCTGGGCATGTTGCGCCACACACTCCCGCACATCACCAGTGCAATACGGCGACAGGCCGCACCTACGTCATCGACCACGGGGTATGGCAGGTCACCGCACAACACCAGTGCAATACGGAGAACGGCCGCACCTACGTCATCGACCACGGGGTACGGCAGGTCACCGCACAATACCAGTGCAATACGGAGACCGGCCGCACCTACGTCATCGACCACGGGGTACGGTACGTCACCGCACAACACCAGTGCAATACGCCGCACCTACGTCATCGTCCACGGGGTACGGTACGTCACCGCACAACATCAGTGCAATATGTAGACAGGCCGCACCTACGTCATCGACCACGGGGTACGGCAGGTCACCGCACAACACCAGTGCAATACGGAGACCGGCCGCTCCTACATCATCGACCACGGGGTACAGCAGGTCACCGCACAACACCAGTGCAATACGGAGACCGGCCGCACCTACGTCATCGACCACGGGGTACGGCAGGTCACCACACACCAGTGCAATACGGAGACCGGCCACAGCTACGTCACCGACCACGGGGTACGGTACGTCACCGCACAACACGAGTGCAATACGCCGCACCTACGTCATCGTCCACGGGGTACGGTACGTCACCGCACAACACCAGTGCAATACGTAGACAGGCCGCACCTACGTCATCGACCACGGGGTACGGCAGGTCACCGCACAACACCAGTGCAATACGGAGACCGGCTGCACCTATGTAATCGACCACGGGGTACGGCAGGTCACCGCACAACACCAGTGCAATACGGAGACCGTCCGCACCTACGTCATCGACCACGGGGTACGGCAGGTCACCGCACAACACCAGTGCAATACGGAGACCGGCCGCACCAACGTCACCGACCACGGGGTACGGTACGTCACCGCACAACACCAGTGCAATACGCCGCACCTACGTCATAGTCCACGGGGTACGGTACGTCACCGCACAACACCAGTGCAATACGTAGACAGGCCGCACCTACGTCATCGACCACGGGGTACGGTAGGTCACCGCACAACACCAGTGCAATACGGAGACCAGCCGCACCTACGTCATGGACCACGGGGTACGGCAGGTCACCGCACAACACCAGTGCAATACGGAGACCGGCCGCACCTACGTCACCGACCACGGGGTACGGTACGTCACCGCACAACACCAGTGCGATACGGAGACCGGACGCACCTACATCATCGACCACGGGGTACGGCAGGTCACCGCACAACACCAGTGCAATACGGAGACCGGACGCACCTACGTCATAGACCACGGGGTACGGTACGTCACCGCACAACACCAGTGCAATAGACGTGTGGCACATACGTCTGCCATGTGATTGTAAGTGTAAGTGGTGTGCAGAACACCCATCAGTGCCCAGCATCAGAGTGTCTGTGTGCCAAACACCACCCCCCCCAGTGCCCAGCATCAGAGTGTGTGTGGCTAACACCCCCCCCAGTGCCCACCAGTGCCCAGCATCAGTGTGTGTGTGGCTAACACCCCCCCAGTGCCCAGCATCAGAGTGTGTGTGGCTAACACGCCCCCTGTGCCCACCAGTGCCCAGCATCAGTGTGTGTGGCTAACACCCCCCCACCAGTGCCCAGCATCAGTGTGTGTGGCTAACACCCCCCCAGTGCCCACCAGTGCCCAGCATCAGTGTGTGTGGCTAACACCCCCCCCAGTGCCCACCACTGCCCAGCATCAGAGTGTGTGGCTAACACCCCCCCCAGTGCCCACCAGTGCCCAGCATCAGAGTGTGTGTGGCTAACACCCCCCCCCAGTGCCCACCAGTGCCCAGCATCAGTGTGTGTGTGGCTAACACCCCCCCCAGTGCCCAGCATCAGAGTGTGTGTGGCTAACACCCCCCCCAGTGCCCACCAGTGCCCAGCATCAGAGTGTGTGGCTAACACCCCCCCCACCAGTGCCCAGCATCAGAGTGTGTGGCTAACACCCTCCCCCCAGTGCCCACCAGTGCCCAGCATCAGAGTGTGTGTGTGGCTAACACCCCCCCAGTGCCCACCAGTGCCCAGCATCAGAGTGTGTGTGGCTATCACCCCCCCCCAGTGCCCAGCATCAGAGTGTGTGGCTAACACCCCCCCCAGTGCCCACCAGTGCCCAGCATCAGAGTGTGTGTGGCTAACACCCCCCAGTGCCCAGCATCAGAGTGTGTGTGGCTAACACCCCCCCCCAGTGCCCACCAGTGCCCAGCATCAGAGTGTGTGGCTAACACCCCCCCCTGTGCCCACCAGTGCCCAGCATCAGTGTGTGTGGCTAACCCCCCCCCCAGTGCCCACCAGTGCCCAGCATCAGAGTGTGTGGCTAACACCCCCCCCAGTGCCCACCAGTGCCCAGCATCAGTGTGTGTGGCTAACCCCCCCTCCCAGTGCCCACCAGTGCCCAGCATTAGAGTGTGTGGCTAACACCCCCCGAGTGCCCACCAGTGCCCAGCATCAGAGTGTGTGTGGCTAACACCCCCCCCCCCCAGTGCCCACCAGTGCCCAGCATCAGTGTGTGTGTGGCTAACACCCCCCCACCAGTGCCCAGCATCAGAGTGTGTGGCTAACACCCCCCCACCAGTGCCCACCAGTGCCCAGCATCACAGTGTGTGTGGCTAACACCCCCCCCACAGTGCCCACCAGTGCCCAGCATCAGTGTGTGTGTGGCTAACACCCCCCCACCAGTGCCGAGCTGTGACACAAAAAACATACCATTGTGAACCTCATTACCATCTGGAGATTGACACATATTAACATACCTAAATTAGAACTTGACACCAGCTCCCAGGCACACAGCAGTCACAGACATTATCACACAAAGTCAACTTCAGAAAATAACAAGAATTGCTTTATTCAGCTGCTCCAAAAAAGAAAAGCAAATAAGAGTCCCTGCTCATTAAAGGCCAATGTCCAGTCCAAAAAAGTCTGAGCAACAGTTTGTACCTCCATGGGTGTGAGCACACCCAAACTTGCCTGCACATGGCGTTTAATCCGCAGTGGAAACGATGGGGCCATCATCTGTGGAATCCTCCGGCACCGCATGGACAGGAGAGGTAAAGACAGGCAGAGTGGGTGCAGGTGTAGTGGATTCCACCACACTGGCTGGTGCATTGCCAAAAGTAGCTTCGAAAACCTGGCTGCACACCTCAGCCAGTGCGGAAAAACCACCACCTGAACCCGGGGACACATTGGGTGTGGAGGTAGAGGGCTGTGAGTCTGTACTCCTGGGTGTGTGGATACGTGTTTGCATTGTGTCCCCTCTCCCTGTGGGTGTGCCTACATCCCCTTGAGATTGGGTGCATGGAGCTTTGAGCTTTTTCTGACGTGTGGGTGTGCTGGGTGTGTCTGACCTGTGGCGTCTGCGTGTATGTTGTGTAGATATGGGAGAGGCAGAGGAGGATGGGTCTGAAGGATGGGGGGGAGACAGATGCTGCTGGGTGTACATTGCTGCCGTCAGTGTTGACTCTATGGCAGCCACACTCGGACATAGATCAGACATGGCCGATGACATGCCCTCCATGAACGACACCAACTGTGTAATCAGTTGTGTATGTCCATGGAGGACAGTCAGTATGGATGTCTGACCTACTGCAATCTGCCGGAGTAGGTCCACAGTCTCAGCACTGAGGGCAGCAGGGGACACAGGGGCAGGGGCTGCGGTGCCGGGAACAAAGGAGACACGGGGGCTAGCACGGACCCTAGGGACAATAACGACTGGGAGGGTGGAGATGGTACTGGAGGAGGAGACGCCAGCCAGAGATGATGGAGTGACCATTGCTGCATATTCCTCCTGAGAGTCTGACTCGGAGTCGTCGGCATGGTAAGATGTGTCAGTCACATGTCGTCCGGCCTGCAGACTCTCGTCACCCTCCGTGCCACTGCCTCCCTCTGTCTCCTCAAAGCAGGTGGCACTGTCGGTGTGTCCCGCTGCCTGGTCCGCGCCTGTGTCCCCTCCAGATTCAGATGCTGATGCTGTGGCCAAGGAGAAGAATAAAAACATATCAGTCACCTGTACACATCAGACATATCAGCTACAATTCATTAGGCTTCATTTCTCAACATGGCATGCATCATGAGTCACATGACACTGAACACTGCACAATGATAAGTCTAGTTGTGGCCAATTGCGAGAGACACTACGCATAATGTATAGTAGGATACAAGCAACAGTGAAGGGAAAAAACTATCATGAGCGACACAATGATGATTGACTTCCTGACAACAGGATAGCTGATGAAGCATCACAGCTCATTTACACACCCTGCCACCCAAACCCAGACCTGCACATGTTGAATTTGCTTACACCTTGTGCCACATGGGAAAAGTCCTTGCTGAACTGACATGTGATGCCATCCTGGGACCTGAACCTAGTGTAACATCACCTCACACTGGCTTCACAGCTGTTGACACCCCAAGCCTCATTGTGTGACTGAGCATCAATAGTATTTACAAACAACATTCTACTTATTTGGCAACTATGCACACACGCACTGCCCAGTGTGAGTATGCATAAGCCCAAAATATTGCACATGTACTTTGTGCACCTGTAGCCAACACATGACTATTTGAAAGAGTACCATGGACAAAGGCCACTGAGGCTGACTCGTGCAGAAGACACATGTTTAGACTCAAGATCAGTGCCTAAATAGGAAGAACGGCAGACACAGTGCACATGTGGTGCCACATGTAAGGTTCCAACAGGTGTCACAGACCCCCTCCAACATGATGATGTGCAAAGGAAGATGCGTACAGAGACATTGCACCATAGGAGTACATGTGAAAAACAAACATCATCCAAAGCGCAGGTCAAATGTGGAGTAGGGCAAGGCATGTAAAGAAACAGCTGAAACTGTTCTGGGACATTCTGATGCCAATGCATGGAGTGCCTGTCTGACCACAACACTCAAACTATGGGAGTGTAACCATGCCTTGGAGCACTGCAGGGAGCATGTGACACACATCACAACAAACAGACATGACCCTACCCACTACTTGCTGGTGTCCCTCCTGCAACTGCCTATGGAGGTCTGGGAACACCACTTCCAGGACCCGGAGCATGTTGGGGGTGAGGTGGCGGGTGCGTGGAGCTTCCAGCTTTAGCTGTACTCTGGCGATGCGGCGGGTCCAGCACCGGATGTCCTGCCACCTCTTCTTGATGTTCCGGAGCCTGCTGCGAGGCCCCCCTCACTCCTGACAGCCCTGGCGATGTCCAGCCAGATTTCACCCTTCTCATAGGCAGATACCTGTCACAAATGTAAAGTAAAAGAGCATCAGTACACCTGGTCCATGTTCCAAACACACACATATGTTCACAAAAAACTTGATAACAGGGCATCGTAAGCTAAACACATTAGCATTTTTGGCCATGAGTATGTGGCCTGTGAGCAAACACCACTGCATGACATGCCATTGAAAGGCTACAGATGACATGACGGGTGCTAAACACTCTTCGAGCATGGCACTCACTGAGCAATGTATGCTACATCTGGGTGCACTGCAGCACGTGACACGCTGTCACACACCCCACTGCAACAAAGAACCCTCTAGAAACAACACTGTACACCCTGGCACTCACTCCCAACAACATTGCATTTAGACACTATACATACACAGTGGCTATAATGTCACACACACAACAGGTGCACACTCCAAGGTATTGCACACATCACTCACCTGATCCTCTGGTCTCCCATACAGCTTGGTGTAGTTAGGCAGGAGGGCATCCAGCAGGGCCTTGTTCTCACCATCAGTGAATGCAGGTGCCCTCTCCATGCTCAGCCAATCAGGGTCCAGAGGATTCAGAGACAGCAGCTGTGGTTACCACACCAATGTTGTGCAGGCAAGTGCCCTCCCACAGCCACATGCTGCCTTATATCTGTGCTGCAGAGGGGCTGTGAGTCCAAGGAGTAGTGTTCGATAGGCCACCATAGTTAGCATCCTACGTTCCATCCAATCACATCACACATAAGGACATTACACACATATGCATGGTTTGAAAACTGAGCCTGAGCTGAACAACAACTTTTGTAACATTGTATACTTTTGCCCAACTGAATTTTCTAGAACACCTGTAGGAGACTCAAAAAAATCTGTATCCATGACAACCTGGTTGCATTTTGATCAGTCCACTGTTCCCCTAGATGTACCCTATGTATTTAATCAAATACCCACACAAGTACGGTGACATTGCCGTTGCTAATGCAACACATTCAATGGTGTAACGAGGCGTACACACGCACGTACTATTGGGGTACGCTTTGCTCGCGTATGGCTGAAATGCTATAGGGAAACGAGGCGTACACACGCACGTACCATTGGAGTACGCTTTGCTCGCGTATGGCTGAAATGCTATAGGGAAACGAGGCATACACACGCACGTACCATTGGGTTACGCTTTGCTCGCGTATGGCTGAAATGCAATAGGGAAACGAGGCGTACACACGCACGTACCATTGGGGTACGCTTTGCTCGCGTATGGCTGAAATGCTATAGGGAAACGAGGCGTACACATGCACGTCCCATTGGGGTACGCTTTGCTCGCGTATGGCTGAAATGCAATAGGGAAACGAGGCGTACACACGCAGGTACCATTGGGGTACGCTTTGCTCGCGTATGGCTGAAATGCTATAGGGAAACGAGGCGTACACACGCATGTACCATTGGGGTACGCTTTGCTCGCGTATGGCTGAAATGCAATAGGGAAACGAGGCGTACACCCCCACGTACCATTGGGGTACGCTTTGCTCGCGTATGGCTGAAATGCTATAGGGAAACGAGGCGTACACACGCACGTACCATTGGGGTACGCTTTGCTCGCGTATGGCTGAAATGCAATAGGGAAACGAGGCGTACACACGCACGTACCATTGGGGTACTCTTTGCTCGCGTATGGCTGAAATGCAATAGGGAAACGAGCCGTAGGTACAGTGCGTCAGACATGCTCAAGTGAACGATTGTGTAGGCTGCGTTCCTGACCTCCTTCATGTCACCATTGGGATCGTGACTCCAGGAAATCGTCATAGTCTACCCTCATGTTGACGATGTGGATGCATACATCAGCATGGCATCCTCACATCAGCATGCCCCAGGTGTGGCAGACATTGAAGAAGCACAGGGGCTGTAACCTAGTGCCTCAGTTGATGTGTGAAGAGCTGGCAAGACTTGTCATTACTCCTTCAGCACATGTGCATCACATGCATACAACACTTAGCACCGGCGTAACGTCTACAACATATTGTGATGCACATCAACACTGGACTGGCACACCATTCAGTACAGGGAACTGGCACATGATGACAGCAACATGCCCACTGTGACAGAGGTGTAATAGACGCACAGCATGACCCTGAGTCACCACGTCATGTGTGTGCCATATGTGACATTGTGCCTGCTGTTTGCATATGAAATGTTCAGGACAGTATCATATTACTCACCTTAGAATATCCCCACGTGTCATCCTGGACATGGCAATTTCCGCTCAGTAGTACACTTGTGTGTCGGTAGGCATGTCCTGCTGCTCACCGAGTGTTGTTGGCGTTGTGTGTGCCGTGATGACGTTGTCTGGGTACTCATACGTCACCTCTGCGTGCTCACGTCAGGTCCTCTGTATTAACAACACCTGCGCTGGTCCCGTATAAGTGTAACCTAACTCTTTTTTGCAACAAGATCATAGTACGATCACTTCTGACCATTTCACTTGGATTGTCTGACTCAGCACGGTGCCAATAGGGATGTTCGTTTCAAAGCCTGTGAGGATTGCAACCCTCTCATGTTGGTGACTGGCCCTCACCGTCGGTGTCTCCACAGTTTTTACGTCAAGCAAGACAAGTAGAGCTGCTCCGACTGCCGGGACCAGACATATGAATCCAGGTGTGATTGGTCACACAAGCCGCTCTGACTCCAGCAGTTGTCCCTGCACAACAATAGCTCATGGTCTGGACGTAGGACGAGTGCCTGGGCGTGGGTGTTGAGACATCATAGCCCCTGGATTTGACATCAGTCCTCCAGGGCCAAGTCGTCAGGTAACCCAAATATGTGAAAGACATGTCATCACACTTCCAAATCACCACAATGCACGTGCAATGCTGCATGGGATTCTGGTGACTCCGCCCACGCAGCTCTGTCAGATTTGAAGCCGTCGTAGCCTGCACCACGACCTGCGGTCCTCATGTCCATGATGTTCCTCACACCACCAAAGGCTTACGCGGTGGATTCTGGCCCAGCGGACCCGTCTGGGGGCACTAGCGCTTCTGGTGATTTGCCCCTGACGCCATCACTCGCTTTGTCCCTGACGCAGGCGGCGCATTCGTGCCAGACCCGCTGGGACAGAAAGGATCTGAATGTTGATCCTGGTCCTCGTTGGTTCACCTCACAACCTCACTGGCAACGGTCCCCCAGGTGCCAGCCTTGGCGCCGTTCTCGGGTGGTGGTGTCCCCGATACCACACACTGTACGGCACCGGCGTGGGAACTGTGCGGCAGTATACCGCCATTAATGCTGCAGGGGGGGGTGAAACTCCTACGAGCCGGGCACAGCTCACGACAACCCAGATTATCATGGAATGGGTGTCAATGAGTATTGGGAGGTTCTTGAAGACCCACTGACACATGAGTGTCGGTCCCAAGATGACAGGAGTGGTGGACTGGGGCATGCAAGTGGTCTGGACACCTAGCCAGACACTGGTGATGTCTCTACTCCAAACGTGTTAATGGATGAGCGGCCAACGTACAGTGTAATGTTTATGTGGGCGGCCAGAGCCTTGCCCATTCATTTCCCCGTTGCCGCCGTGAGGACCAACCTCCTCACTGAGGTCCTTAAAGTTCAGTCACGCTCCGCTGAGCCTCTGCAGGCCTATCCTGAGGAATGTACTGTATCTATGTTGGTCTGCATGTACCGGCACGCTGCATGTTTGGCTGTAGATAGGCACGTTGTCAGACGACCACACTCCTCCCCGGACTGACCATGTTCCCTGTCCTCCCACCCCACCCCAGAGAGCATGGGCATCCAGCCCGCCAAATCACAGACCACATTCCCCGTAGCTCCGCTGTAGAGGGTATCCAAGAGGTCTGAGCAGTACGGACAGATGTCATCATCCTCCCTGAGTGTGGGACTGGCGTCTTCCAACATCACATGCCTCTTTATCCGCTTCCCACACTGTCTGTGGGACATGGTTGTGTAACTGCTGGCAGAGTGTGCGTTGTAGGTACGGGCAATACTTGGCCAAGCACTTGTAGGATGCCAGTCAGCGACACCGTATTTCATCCAGTGAGGGCTGAATATCCCCGACTCACATTGATGGCATCCAGGGAGGCAAATTTGTCTGAAGATTGGTATGTATTAAAAGTAAGGGATATGCTACTTACTACTGTTCCATTATGATATTTTGTTACAAAAGGTAAGTAACGAGTTCATACATTTCAGTACATCTGCTGTAGGAGCATCCATATTGTGTCCTTGCCGTGAATACAGGGTTTCTAATGTACGCACACCATGCCACTTGTGTTAATGAACCGCTCATATGTGTGATTGCATCACAGACCATTTGTGACTAATCAAACATTAATGCAGTATGATGATGTTCATGTAATAGTCAGGGAAATATCACACCGCAACATGACTATGTCAGAACTGTGCAAATGATGCCACATGTGGTGTGTGTGTATTGCTGTAAGCTGTCTGGATGTGCAGACAACCTCCTACTGACATTCACATGACGTGTGTCACTGACATGATACATTGTCATGCTCACTAAGACCTTTCCATCAGATATTTTGTATGCATGTCATATCCATTCCACAGACCACAGGTCTTTCACTGTTCACGGAGGAGTGGCTGGGAGTTGGAACATGTTACATCAGTGTGTCTCCCACGCCACACTCACACTTGTCTAGATTTTTTGAAGCAGTGTTGCTTGTGCCATGTACATTGTTATTGTCTTAGTCAGACAGTTGAACAAATTTTCAAATATTTGTGTATTGCAGGGCACCCCCTCTGGAACGGCCGTTACCTGACTTGGAAGCCATGAGGGAACGCAATTGCATCCGTCGTTATCGCTTCAGCAGACAGATGATCAAGGACCTGACGGACAGACTGGAGGCTCACCTGCAACCACGACACAGGTATCCAACTGCGCTGACACCCAAGGTAAAGGTGATGGCAGCCCTCCATTTCTGCCACAGGTACGTTCCAATTGACCATAGCTGATGTGGGAGGGATGTCTCAGACCATGTTCAGCCGTGTATTGACAGATGTTTTGGCTGCGATGTTGCTCCACCTTGATGAATTCATCACATTCCCTACTCCAGAACAGTTGACAGATGTCAAGGGGGAATTCTATGCCCTGGGACGCATGCCACATGTAATTGGTGCAATTGATGGTACACATGTTACTCTGGTGCCACCACAGGCTCAGGAGCAAGCGTATCGCAACAGGAAACACTACCACTCAATAAATGCCCTGGTGGTGTGTCTTGCCAACATGATTATCTCACATGTCTCTGCACGTTTTCCAGGATCGTGCCACGATGCTTTCATCATGAGGCGTAGCAGGGTACCACAGATGATGCTGCAGCCGCACAACCACCGGGCATGTCTTGTTTGCTGCATGCTTTACAACATGGCAGTGGAGAAGGCCGTGCCGCTCTACCTTGACCCTGATGAGCTGGAACATCCGCCCGTTGAGGATGAAGGCCTTGCCCAGGATACCAGTGATGAGGAGGAAGAAGATGATATCCGGAGTCACCTCATCCGCAACTTCTTCTCATAATGGTGAGTCATAGCTGCTTTTATGTAATACATGTACTACAGAGTTGCATGGGTAGCATGATGTGTATGCAGCAGACTGTATGCAATGTCACTTGGATGTCTGTTGTGCTGTGTCACACAGGTGCAGATGTAATGCAACACACATACGTGCTATGTGTGTACTTGGAATGTACAGGTGTACTACAACATCTGGATATTCAACAGGACATTGTCAAAATAACATTGTACAGAACTTGACCCCTTGTGTGCCACTCTCATCCACAGCTCACCCTGCCTGTTGTCCGTTTGGGTCATCGTGGTCACCCTGCTATTGCTCATTATGATTGCAACGTTAGCCTAATCAACGGAGCATGCATGGACATGTGGAGAAGTCAATTTGGGTAAGGACTCATACGAGGCTGTTTAGCGTTGGTATGTGTTGAAACGTGTGGTACATGTTCATGTGCATGTAGTGTGACCATGAATACATGCTACAACATTATGTTACTTATTACATGTATGCCCACTCCCATGACAGGATAGTCACCCCATCTGACAGTCATCTGTTGTAGTTGTGTACTCTGGTGAATGCATCAATGTGTGTAGACATTGACACTGCAACATTGCATATACCATGGTTTGACATTGTGTCAAAGGTCTCAAACACGGACTCTGTGGGGGATTGCAGCATCACTGTGTGCATTTGAATGTGACTGGATCCTCACCTCCACCTTGTGGGACAGTCCAGTTTGGTTGCCATTCTACCATGTCGTGCAGGTGTGGCCCACTGTATGTTCAACATGTTCAGAGAACTGTCCTGTGAATCTGTGGACATGGATGCATTGCCCCTTGTTGCAGTATATCATGTCACTGTCATGTCGTTACCTCCGTGCAGGTTGCAAATACTGCTCCGCCAGCCTTCACAGTGAGTAGCACTTCTGTTTTGATTCACATGATGCCATGTATGTTTTGCTTGAGACATGACAATGTTGGGATGATGCATATGTTAATTATTGTGTTGCACCAGTGGAGTGCGGTAATTCACATGATTCTTGAGTCCCGTGCAGCATTTATGTGCAATGGTAGGGTATCACTTTGTGGTTTAGTTCAACTTCACTTGCAGTTGATATTTCTTCTACCTGCATCTCATGTTTAGCATAGTAATGCTATGTTGATAGATCAAAAGACTGGCTACAGAGTGCCTTCATTGCATGTAGGTAATTAGCTTCCTCATCATATGTGATTCTTACAGCTGTTGTGGGTGAAGTCAATTTTGCCTACATGGCCCTTATGGGTACATATGATCAAAAACAGATATTACAGTTTGCGTAAGTAGCATTGCCAACTGTTTTCATTTGTTTGTAAGGTCCACCTCATCTGAGCCAGTGAATGAGTTCTTTACAACATAGATCTCATTGCATGGTAGCTCACTTGTGAGCGTTTCACAATACTCTAATGGATAACAGACTGTCCTAGGTTTTATGTGTCCGTGTCATAGCATCGGATCTGATGTGATAGCATGATGACTAATCTAATGTTGTCTCCAGTCATTTTACTTCACAGGTGTGACTGGTACAGTGTATCAAATGAGGTTTTTGTATGAGCAGTGACATGAGAATGTACTCCTAATGGTTATTTGCCTCTGTTTCAGGTCTCCCTCCCAGCAGTTCCCATCCTCTCCTTCCGTCGCCTGATCACCCTTTTGTGTCTGTCATTTGTACTCAGACCAAGGGGCTATTTGGAGGTGGAACCCTTTGAGCATCACACCACTCTGATGAAGAAAGGTACGGCCAGTCCTTGACAGGCTTGTACCTAATATTACTGCTGCATTACAGGTGACATCATTAATAGTGTCATTTTGAGTCCTTGCCAATGCACATGTATGTTTGACAGTGCTCCATGGGCTCACAATGTAAGAAATCATGTTGTGCATGACGTGTGATTTTTTTTGAAGATTCTGCCGCCTTCCTGACAACGGACATGTCCTTCTAATGTGCATGTTTACTATTTGGCATGTAGTAAGCTTATGCTTGTTATGTGTTGACGTGTACAGCGGGCACATGCATGGTGTTTGGGAAGGCTGGAATACTATATTTTGTGTAAGGTCGATGGCTTTGTAGCAGCTGTTTAGCTTTCGACACACTAGCTGTAGTCTACACCTGCTGACGCTGTGTGTCCTGTGCCCCACTTGTCTGTAAGGGCCCTGATACAGTGACAGTGATCTTTGGTCATTACTGTGCCATTTTATTTGCGGTGACCCTGAGTGAGTCAGACACTCCTGCCTTCACATTCACATTTAACTTTGTGGCTTGCAAATGCCCTTGCGGTATGTGCCTGTTTGGCAAGTTGTCACACCCCTCCTGCCGTCATGTCTTCACTCATTGCTGCTGCTGCATGCACAGACACGATGCAGCGCACACGATCCAGGTACACACACACCTACAGGATGACCCTCCTTCCATCCATTTGTAGAGCATGCTCCTGCCACCCTACACACAGACAACACCAGACAATCACACTCCTGGTATCACAATGCTTCTAACTCAGCCACTGCAGCTTATGTGTCTGTGTGTGCAGCACATACTGGAACAACTATGCAGATTCACATGACATTGGGTCTACGTACCACCAGGTCATGTGCCGTGTACAGCACACACACACCTTCCATAGGCACAATATTATACAGTGTTACCTTGTCAACACCACAGCTGGAAAAATCATCTTGCTAACAGTCACGTGGCAGTACACAACCTGGTCACACCACTTCGACATAGCTGTCACAGTCAGTCAAGTTGCCACAGGGGACACACACCATGACGACGTCTCTTGGGTGTGGTGTGATTTACCCAGTCTGGTGTAGGTATGTGACAGACGTGGGTAGTTATTCTGTATGCGTTGCTCCCATAACAGGAGTCTAGTACTTGTAGCTACATAGGGGTAGGTCACCGAGTCAGGTGTGCTTGTGTAGAGTGCAACAGCCCATTGCCCACAGTCTGTCCTGCCACCCTTGTCCTGTGCGCCATTCATGACATCCACAGTACTGCATCATGTTGATGATAGTTCACATACCTGCAGACACAGTTGTAGGTACTCCCTATGTGGACAACTAGTTGTATCACAATGATCTTTACACCTCAATGTGACTCTCCTGGGCCTGGCTGTGATAGAAGTTTTGGCATCCAAACCCCCCTCAAGAATTTACTATCCCACACAGGTGTGTCTTTCCATCCATGTCTCTAGTTGTTAGTAATTTCTGACCAATGTGTGTCCTCACACAGATTCTTATCCTAGTGTGTGGATGGCTGCTGTTTGTTGGATACCCTTGCATTGTATACATTTGCACACACATATCAATTTATGCTGTGGTTCAAAGATAAATCAACAAATGCGTATGAGGTTCAGTATATTTATTTGGTCATCTTGTGCACGAAAAGTGAATAGGTGCTGTACAGAAAGGTGTGGAATCCAAAGTTCACTGCTGGAGATGAGATGCCTTACAGTTTCAGTTAACAGAGTCCAGGCCACAGTGCTTGGCATCATTGGGCAGACTGTGACCAGCAAGTCCATGTGGGAGAGTCTCTTAGGGGATACTGTTGCACCCAGGGGCAATATGCCAGGTCCAGTGTCCTGGGAGATGTGCATGGCCCACTGCCCCTCAACGTCTTAGCCGTGGATGACCCACCTTCCTTGGGGGACCCTCACGTGCAGGCACGGACGATGCATGGGAGGCTACGTCAGAGGGTTCCTCCTCCTCCTCCTCCCCCCCCTCCCTGTGGCTGGTGTCACACTTTGCCGTGATGTTGCTGGCCTTGTGACACAGGGAGGGAGCTGCATGTTGGCAGCTATCTGACGTAGCGATTGGCTCATTTCCCGATGCACCGTCAAGAGCTGAGCCAAACTTTCCTCCACCCGTCCATAATGTTGTTGTTGCCTGGCTATTTGCTCTGCCTGCTGTTCTTTCACCTGGTTGAGGACCTCCGCAAGCTGGCCTACTTCCCTGGTGTCCCGCCGGTATGCCTCCAGGATGTTAGTGAGTTCAGGCATACCGGGCCCTGCAGCTGACTGGCCAGATTCCCGCCTCCGCCTTGCACCACTCCCACCACCCTGACCCACACGAGCACTGCCTGCGCTTGTGGGCACAATCGGTCGACGGGCCCCCCGAGTGCTGGCAGAGTGGAGGTTGTCTGCCACCTCAGGGGCGCCCGACAAAGGGTGTCCCTCATTTTCAGACAGGCTCTCTGATGGATCATGTGCAGGGCTCTGACCTGTCTGCTGTGATGTCTTGGGAATGGTTCCGGTGGTTGGCAGAGATGTAGCTGGTACAGTTGCTGCAGGTGTTTGGGATCCAGAGGTGCCAGGTTGGTTGGGGTCATCCACAGTGCGTTGAGTGGCGTGGCTGTCGGTGGGGTCTGTGTCCGGCTGAGCCTGGGACTGGGATCCTTCTCCCCCCTGGGGGGGGGGGCTCCACACGTTGCCCTGTGTGTGGGAGAGAGAGACACTGTTAAGGCACTATCAAGTGACATCTTGTTTATTTATCCATTATCTGCATCACAGTTCCACAAGCTTTACATTGTTGTCATTGTTCAGTTGTGCATGTAGTGGTAGTAAATTGACATGTACTCAGGGGTATTTTCATTCTTCCATTCTCTTGACAATGACTGACACAGCCATTGCTGTGTCTTGTCTTGCCGGCACAACACATGTTAAGCATTGCTCACGTTCATGCAACATCCAGGATACGGTGTAAATCCTTATGTCAGCGTCAAGCATGCACAGAGTTTAGATGCAACATGTTGATGTAAGAGACAGGGCATCATTAATTTGCATAACATCAACTACTTTGGATGTCTTTTGCTGTTCCGTGATGGCCACACAATGCCACCACCCCTGGACCTGTACACACACTTATCGATCATGGCTTTTTGAACGTGTCACTTCTCAAAGACGCATCACCTTGTCAATACCCATGTCCATGTTGTTACTTACGTGCATCCACAACAGTCATGAGATGGGGCACATGCATTGTTTGAGAGGCACAATGGACTGGAGCTTCTGCAATGTGCATGTATTACTTGTATGCGTATTCATATGAGTGAGTGTTTAGTTGTGGTACATGACAATTGTGACATTGTTGCACTACTATGCCTGTCCCCAGAGGATGAGTTTCTGTAAGGGGGTGTATGACAGGCCATGTTAGTAGTTTGCGTGTGATTTGCAAGCGTCCATCGTTCATTATTTGGCTGCCCCCTGATGTGGCATGCTGGCATAATCGTGATTTTGTGTTCATGCACAGGATGTGGGACCTTGTCCTGGTGTTTGCAGTGATCACAGGAGGGACTTGTGGTGCCTACACCTGTGCCCATTGTGTACTACAGAGCGTTCCCAAATGTGTGTCCTGACACAGTACATTCTCCACTGCAAATGGTGGGTGTGTTGCAGGCAATTAGTAGATGACTGCTATCCCTTGACATTCTGCTCTAAGGTGTTTTAAAGGCCTGTGCAGTGCTTGGGTGCAACTGTCTGTGTGCTCAGGGGGCTGAGGTGAGGTGACTGAGGCAGGTAGCCAGAGGGATGGAGGGAGACAGAGGGAGGGAGTGCAACAGGGGGAGGGGGCGATAGGGGGAGGGGGCGACAGAGGGAGAGGGCAACAGAGGGAGTGGGCAACAGTGGGAGTTGGAGGGAGAGGGAGACAGGGATGGAGCCAGGTTGTTTGTGCTTGCTCGCTCGCTACACTGCCTTACTGTGCCACAAAATGTTGCTTCTCTGGAAGGTGTGTCCACCACATGAAATTCTTTGGCAACTGTAGTATACTATCTTGTGTGATATTTCCCTATCCCTGTGCATTGGGCATGGTGCTTGGGTGTGTCCCTGGGACATATGGGATGAGAGTAGCCTCCTACCCTCCACCTTCTACCCTTTGTGCCTCCCCCTTGCATCAAACCCCATTTTGTTTTGTCATGCTGGGACTCATGGCCACCCACCCCATGCTGCTGGGCACTGTTGTAAGTCCACCCCTGTAACATCTTTTTATTGTACACTCACCAGGCTCAACGGCTCCTCCTATTCCGTGTACTCCCACCGGTGACAGCAGGGCCATGACTTTCTCCTCCCAGGGATGGTATACAGGAGGTCTGCGGGGACCACCACCTCCAGTGTAGTGTGCATTGGCGTAGTCCTGGTCCATCTTCTTCTTGACCATCCTCCGCAGAACATACCACCTGTTCTGGCATTCCCCCCTGGTGCGCCTGATGGGTGCAACAGCATTGACCCGGTCTACGATCCTCTCCCACAGGCACATTTTTTGTGCCATGCTGGTCTGTCTGACCAATGCGCCAAACCGCTGTGGCTCGACTCTGATGATTTCATCTGTAAGGATCTCCATCTCCGGGTTAGTGAACTTTGGATTCTTGTGTGTGGTCATGGTGTGGGGTGTATGTGGTTGTGGGGGTGATGGTGTGTATGGATGAGGGTGTGTGGTTCTGATTGTGAAGGGGTGGTGTGGGTGTAGATGTGATAGGGTGTATGTGTGAAGGTATGTTGCTGCAATTGTTGGTGTGCTCTCTGTTTCTTCGCAATAATGGGTATGTTGCAAAAGATGCTGGGTTGTATGTGTGGACCATTTTATTGGTGAAAAAGTGGGTGTGGCTTATTTTGAATTGGTTGTGTGTGTCATATATTGGGTGGGTGTCATTGTTGACCTCTGTTTGCCTGTTTAGCTGTGACCAGTACATTCTTACTCAATGGTGTGTACACAGGAGACATGTTTGGTGTTGTTGTGCTGGTTTGGGTGTTGGCGTTGTGTGTGTGCGGTACTTGTGGGTGCGATCGAGTTGTATGGGCCGTTGGCGGATGGGGGGCTCGCGTATGCTTGTTGGGGGGGCGTACAGTACTTGTGCGTGCGATCGAGTTGTACGGGCCGTTGGCAGCTGGGGGGCTCGGGTACGCTTGTTGGGGGGGTGTGCGTACGGTACTTGTGCATGCGATCTAGTTGTACGGGGTTGTATGGGCCGTTGGCGGGTGGGGGGCTCGCGTACGCTTGTTGGGGGGGGTGTGCGTGGGGTACTTGTGCGTGCGATCGAGTTGTACGGGCCGTTGGCGGGTGGGGGGCTCGTGTACGCTTGTTGGGGGGGTGTGCATGCGGTACTTGTGCGTGCGATCGAGTTGTACGGGCCGTTGGCGGATGGGGGGCTCGCGTACGCTTGTTGGGGGGGTGTGCGTATGGTACTTGTGCGTGCAATCGAGTTGTACGGGCCGTTGGCGGGTGGGGGGCTCGCGTACGCTTTTTGGGGGGGTATGCGTGCGGTACTTGTGCATGCGATCGAGTTGTACGGGCCGTTGGCGGGTGGGGGGCTCGCGTACGCTTGTTGGGGGGGTGTGCGTGCGGTACTTGTGCGTGCGATTGAGTTGTACGGGCCGGTGGGGGTGGGGGGGTTCGCGTACGCTTGTTGGGGGTGTGTGCGTACGGTACTTGTGCATGCGATTGAGTTGTACGGGCCGTTGTCGGGTGGGGGGCTCACGTACGCTTGTTGGGGGGGTGTGCGTGCGGTACTTGTGCGTGCGATCGAGTTGTATGGGCCGGTGGGGGCTCACGTACGCTTGTTGGGGGGGTGTGCGCACGGTACTTGTGCGTGCGATCGAGTTGTACGGGCCGTTGGTGGGTGGGGGGCTCGCGTACGCTTGTTGGGGGGGGTGTGCGTACGGTACTTGTGCGTGCGATCGAGTTGTACGGGGTTGTACGGGCCGTTGGCGGGTGGGGGGCTCGCGTACGCTTTTTGGGGGGCTGTGCGTGAAGTACTTGTGCGTGCGATCGAGTTGTACGGGCCGTTGGCGGGGTGGGGGTTCGCGTACGCTTGTTGGGGGGTGTGCGTGCGGTACTTGTGCGTGCAATCGAGTTGTACGGGCCGTTGGCGGGTGGGGGGCTCGCGGACGCTTGTTGGGGGGTGTGCGTACGGTACTTGTGCGTGCGATCGAGTTGTACGGGCCGTTGGCGGGTGGGAGGGCTCGCGTACGCTTGTTGGGGGGGTGTGCGTATGGTACTTGTGCGTGCGATCGAGTTGTATGGGGTTGTACGGGCCGTTGGCGGGTGGGGGCTCGCATACGCTTGTTGGGGGGGTGTGCGTGCAGTACTTTTGCGTGCAATCGAGTTGTACGGGCCGTTGGCGGGTGGGGGGCTCGCGTACGCTTGTTGGGGGGTGTGCGTATAGTACTTGTGCGTGCGATCGAGTTGTACGGGCCGTTGGCGGGTGGGGGGCTTGCGTACGCTTGTTGGGGGAGTGTGCGTGCGGTACTTGTGCGTGCGATCGAGTTGTACGGGCCGTTGGCGGGTGGGGGGTTCGCGTACGCTTGTTGGGGGGGTGTGCGTATGGTACTTGTGCGTGCGATCGAGTTGTACGGGCCGTTGGCGGGTGGGGGGCTCGCGTACGCTTGTAGGGGGAGTGTGCGTGCGGTTCTTGTGCGTGCGATCGAGTTGTACGGGCTGTTGGCGGGTGGGGGGCTCGCGTACGCTTGTTGGGGGGGTGTGCGTATGGTACTTTTGCGTGCGATCGAGTTGTACGGGCCGGTGGGGGCTCACGTACGCTTGTTGGGGGGGGTGCGTACGGTACTTGTGCGTGCGATCGAGTTGTACGGGCCGTTGGCGGGTGGGGGGCTCGCGTGCACTTGTTGAGGGGGGTGTGCGTACGGTACTTGTGCGTGCGATCAAGTTGTACGGGGTTGTACGGGCCGTTGGCGGGTGGGGGGCTCGCGTACGCTTTTTGGGGGGCTGTGCGTGCAGTACTTGTGCGTGCGATCGAGTTGTACGGGCCGTTGGCGGGGTGGGGGCTCGCGTACGCTTGTTGGCGGTTGTGCGTGCGAACTTGTGCGTGCGATCGAGTTGTACGGGCCGTTGGCGGGTGGTGGTCTCGCGTACGCTTGTTGGGGGGGTGTGCATACGGTACTTGTGCCTGCGATCGAGTTGTACGGGCCGTTGGCGGGTGGGGGGGCTCGCGTACGCTTGTTGGGGGGGGGGTGCGTATGGTACTTGTGCGTGCGATCGAGTTGTACGGGGTTGTACAGGCCATTGGCGGGTGGGGGCTCGCATACGCTTGTTGGGGGTGTGTGCGTGCAGTACTTTTGCGTGCGATCAAGTTGTACAGGCCGTTGGCGGGTGGGGGGCTCGCGTACGCTTGTTGGGGGGGTGTGCGTGCGGTACTTGTGCGTGCGATCGAGTTGCACGGGCCGTTGGCGGGTGGGGATCTCGCGTACGCTTGTTGGGGGTTGTGCGTATGGTACTTGTGCGTGCGATCGAGTTGTACGGGCCGTTGGCGGGTGGGGGGCTCGCGTACGCTTGTTGGGGGGGTGTGCGTACGGTACTTGTGCGTGCGATCGAGTTGTACGGGCCGTTGGAGGGTGGGGGGCTCGCGTACGCTTGTTGGGGGGGGTGTGCATACGGTACTTGTGCATGCGATCGAGTTGTACGGGGTTGTACGGGCCGTTGGCGGGTGGGGGGCTCGCGTACGCTTGTTGGGGGGGTGTGCGTGGGGTACTTGTGCGTGCGATCGAGTTGTACGGGCCGTTGGCGGGTGGGGGGCTCGTGTATGCTTGTTGGGGGGGTGTGCATGCGGTACTTGTGCGTGCGATCGAGTTGTACGGGCCGTTGGCGGATGGGGGGCTCGCGTACGCTTGTTGGGGGGGTGTGCGTATGGTACTTGTGCGTGCAATCGAGTTGTACAGGCCGTTGGCGGGTGACACAGTACATTCTCCACTGCAAATGGTGGGTGTGTTGCAGGCAATTAGTAGATGACTGCTATCCCTTGACATTCTGCTCTAAGGTGTTTTAAAGGCCTGTGCAGTGCTTGGGTGCAACTGTCTGTGTGCTCAGGGGGCTGAGGTGAGGTGACTGAGGCAGGTAGCCAGAGGGATGGAGGGAGACAGAGGGAGGGAGTGCAACAGGGGGAGGGGGCGACAGGGGGAGGGGGCGACAGAGGGAGAGGGCAACAGAGGGAGTGGGCAACAGTGGGAGTTGGAGGGAGAGGGAGACAGGGATGGAGCCAGGTTGTTTGTGCTTGCTCGCTCGCTACACTGCCTTACTGTGCCACAAAATGTTGCTTCTCTGGAAGGTGTGTCCACCACATGAAATTCTTTGGCAACTGTAGTATACTATCTTGTGTGATATTTCCCTATCCCTGTGCATTGGGCATGGTGCTTGGGTGTGTCCCTGGGACATATGGGATGAGAGTAGCCTCCTACCCTCCACCTTCTACCCTTTGTGCCTCCCCCTTGCATCAAACCCCATTTTGTTTTGTCATGCTGGGACTCATGGCCACCCACCCCATGCTGCTGGGCACTGTTGTAAGTCCACCCCTGTAACATCTTTTTATTGTACACTCACCAGGCTCAACGGCTCCTCCTATTCCGTGTACTCCCACCGGTGACAGCAGGGCCATGACTTTCTCCTCCCAGGGATGGTATACAGGAGGTCTGCGGGGACCACCACCTCCAGTGTAGTGTGCATTGGCGTAGTCCTGGTCCATCTTCTTCTTGACCATCCTCCGCAGAACATACCACCTGTTCTGGCTTTCCCCCCTGGTGCGCCTGATGGGTGCAACAGCATTGACCCGGTCTATGATCCTCTCCCACAGGCGAATTTTTTGTGCCATGCTGGTCTGTCTGACCAATGCGCCAAACCGCTGTGGCTCGACTCTGATGATTTCATCTGTAAGGATCTCCATCTCCGGGTTAGTGAACTTTGGATTCTTGTGTGTGGTCATGGTGTGGGGTGTATGTGGTTGTGGGGGTGATGGTGTGTATGGATGAGGGTGTGTGGTTCTGATTGTGAAGGGGTGGTGTGGGTGTAGATGTGATAGGGTGTATGTGTGAAGGTATGTTGCTGCAATTGTTGGTGTGCTCTCTGTTTCTTCGCAATAATGGGTATGTTGCAAAAGATGCTGGGTTGTATGTGTGGACCATTTTATTGGTGAAAAAGTGGGTGTGGCTTATTTTGAATTGGTTGTGTGTATCATATATTGGGTGGGTGTCATTGTTGACCTCTGTTTGCCTGTTTAGCTGTGACCAGTACATTCTTACTCAATGGTGTGTACACAGGAGACATGTTTGGTGTTGTTGTGCTGGTTTGGGTGTTGGCGTTGTGTGTGTGCGGTACTTGTGGGTGCGATCGAGTTGTACGGGCCGTTGGCGGATGGGGGGCTCGCGTATGCTTGTTGGGGGGGCGTACAGTACTTGTGCGTGCGATCGAGTTGTACGGGCCGTTGGCAGCTGGGGGGCTCGGGTACGCTTGTTGGGGGGGTGTGCGTACGGTACTTGTGCATGCGATCGAGTTGTACGGGGTTGTACGGGCCGTTGGCGGGTGGGGGGCTCGCGTACGCTTGTTGGGGGGGTGTGCGTGGGGTACTTGTGCGTGCGATCGAGTTGTACGGGCCGTTGGCGGGTGGGGGGCTCGTGTACGCTTGTTGGGGGGGTGTGCATGCGGTACTTGTGCGTGCGATCGAGTTGTATGGGCCGTTGGCGGATGGGGGGCTCGCGTACGCTTGTTGGGGGGGTGTGCGTATGGTACTTGTGCGTGCAATCGAGTTGTACGGGCCGTTGGCTGGTGGGGGGCTCGCGTACGCTTGTTGGGGGGGTATGCGTGCGGTACTTGTGCATGCGATCGAGTTGTACGGGCCGTTGGCGGGTGGGGGGCTCGCGTACGCTTGTTGGGGGGGTGTGCGTGCGGTACTTGTGCGTGCGATTGAGTTGTACGGGCCGGTGGGGGTGGGGGGGTTCGCGTACGCTTGTTGGGGGTGTGTGCGTACGGTACTTGTGCATGCGATTGAGTTGTACGGGCCGTTGTCGGGTGGGGGGCTCACGTATGCTTGTTGGGGGGGTGTGCGTGCGGTACTTGTGCGTGCGATCGAGTTGTATGGGCCGGTGGGGGCTCACGTACGCTTGTTGGGGGGGTGTGCGCTCAGTACTTGTGCGTGCGATCGAGTTGTACGGGCCGTTGGTGGGTGGGGGGCTCGCGTACGCTTGTTGGGGGGGGTGTGCGTACGGTACTTGTGCGTGCGATCGAGTTGTACGGGGTTGTACGGGCCGTTGGCGGGTGGGGGGCTCGCGTTTGCTTTTTGGGGGGCTGTGCGTGCAGTACTTGTGCGTACGATCGAGTTGTACGGGCCGTTGGCGGGGTGGGGGCTCGCGTACGCTTGTTGGGGGGTGTGCGTGCGGTACTTGTGCGTGCAATCGAGTTGTACGGGCCGTTGGCGGGTGGGGGGCTTGCGGACGCTTGTTAGGGGGTGTGCGTACGGTACTTGTGCGTGCGATCGAGTTGTACGGGCCGTTGGCGGGTGGGAGGGCTCGCGTACGCTTGTTGGGGGGGTGTGCGTATGGTACTTGTGCGTGCGATCGAGTTGTATGGGGTTGTACGGGCCGTTGGCGGGTGGGGGCTCGCATACGCTTGTTGGGGGGGTGTGCGTGCAGTACTTTTGCGTGCAATCGAGTTGTACGGGCCGTTGGCGGGTGGGGGGCTCGCGTACGCTTGTTGGGGGGTGTGCGTATAGTACTTGTGCGTGCGATCGAGTTGTACGGGCCGTTGGCGGGTGGGGGGCTCGCGTACGCTTGTTGGGGGAGTGTGCGTGCGGTACTTGTGCGTGCGATCGAGTTGTACGGGCCGTTGGCGGGTGGGGGGTTCGCGTACGCTTGTTGGGGGGGTGTGCGTATGGTACTTGTGCGTGCGATCGAGTTGTACGGGCCGTTGGCGGGTGGGGGGCTCGCGTACGTTTGTAGGGGGAGTGTGCGTGCGGTTCTTGTGCGTGCGATCGAGTTGTACGGGCTGTTGGCGGGTGGGGGGCTCGCGTACGCTTGTTGGGGGGGTGTGCGTATGGTACTTGTGCGTGCGATCGAGTGGTACGGGCCGGTGGGGGCTCACGTACGCTTGTTGGGGGGGTGCGTACGGTACTTGTGCGTGCGATCGAGTTGTACGGGCCGTTGGCGGGTGGGGGGCTCGCGTGCGCTTGTTGAGGGGGGTGTGCGTACGGTACTTGTGCGTGCGATCAAGTTGTACGGGGTTGTACGGGCCGTTGGCGGGTGGGGGGCTCGCGTACGCTTTTTGGGGGGCTGTGCGTGCAGTACTTGTGCGTGCGATCGAGTTGTACGGGCCGTTGGCGGGGTGGGGGCTCGCGTACGCTTGTTGGGGGTTGTGCGTGCGAACTTGTGCGTGCGATCGAGTTGTACGGGCCGTTGGCGGGTGGGGGGCTTGCGTACGCTTGTTGGGGGGGTGTGCGTACGGTACTTGTGCCTGCGATCGAGTTGTACGGGCCGTTGGCGGGTGGGGGGGCTCGCGTACGCTTGTTGGGGGGGTGTGCGTATGGTACTTATGCGTGCGATCGAGTTGTACGGGGTTGTACGGGCCATTGGCGGGTGGGGGCTCGCATACGCTTGTTGGGGGTGTGTGCGTGCAGTACTTTTGCGTGCGATCAAGTTGTACAGGCCGTTGGCGGGTGGGGGGCTCGCGTACGCTTGTTGGGGGGGTGTGCGTGCGGTACTTGTGCGTGCGATCGAGTTGTACGGGCCATTGGCGGGTGGGGGGCTCGCGTACGCTTGTTGGGGGGTGTGCGTACGGTACTTGTGCGTGCGATCGAGTTGTACGGGCCGTTGGAGGGTGGGGGGCTCGTGTACGCTTGTTGGGGGGGGTGTGCATACGGTACTTGTGCATGCGATCGAGTTGTACGGGGTTGTACGGGCCGTTGGCGGGTGGGGGGCTCGCGTATGCTTGTTGGGGGGGTGTGCGTGGGGTACTTGTGCGTGCGATCGAGTTGTACGGGCCGTTGGCGGGTGGGGGGCTCGTGTACGCTTGTTGGGGGGGTGTGCATGCGGTACTTGTGCGTGCGATCGAGTTGTACGGGCCGTTGGCGGATGGGGGGCTCGCGTACGCTTGTTGGGGGGGTGTGCGTATGGTACTTGTGCGTGCAATCGAGTTGTACAGGCCGTTGGCGGGTGGGGGGCTCGCATACGCTTGTTGGGGGGGTATGCGTGCGGTACTTGTGCGTGCGATCGAGTTGTACGGGCCGTTGGCGGGTGGGGGGCTCGCGTACGCTTGTTGGGGGGGTGTGCGTGCGGTACTTGTGCGTGCGATTGAGTTGTACGGGCCGGTGGGGGTGGGGGGGTTCGCGTACGCTTGTTGGGGGTGTGTGCGTACGGTACTTGTGCGTGCGATTGAGTTGTACGGGCCGTTGTCGGGTGGGGGGCTAACGTACGCTTGTTGGGGGGGTGTGCGTGCGGTACTTGTGCGTGCGATCGAGTTGTACGGGCCGGTGGGGGCTCACGTACGCTTGTTGGGGGGGTGTGCGTACGGTACTTGTGCGTGCGATCGAGTTGTACGGGCCGTTGGCGGGTGGGGGGCTCGCGTACGCTTGTTGGGGGGGGTGTGCGTACGGTACTTGTGCATGCGATCGAGTTGTACAGGCCGTTGGAGGGTGGGGGGCTCGTGTACGCTTGTTGGGGGGGTGTGCATACGGTACTTGTGCATGCGATCGAGTTGTACGGGGTTGTACGGGCCGTTGGCGGGTGGGGGGCTCGCGTACGCTTGTTGGGGGGGTGTGCGTGGGGTACTTGTGTGTGCGATCGAGTTGTACGGGCCGTTGGCGGGTGGGGGGCTCATGTACGCTTGTTGGGGGGGTGTGCATGCGGTACTTGTGCGTGCGATCGAGTTGTACGGGCCGTTGGCGGATGGGGGGCTCGCGTACGCTTGTTGGGGGGGTGTGCATATGGTACTTGTGCGTGCAATCGAGTTGTACGGGCCGTGGCGGGTGGGGGGCTCGCGTACGCTTGTTGGGTGGGGTGTGCGTGCGGTACTTGTGCGTGCGATTGAGTTGTACGGGCCGGTGGGGGTGGGGGGGTTCGCGTACGCTTGTTGGGGGTATGTGCGTACGGTACTTGTGCTTGCGATTGAGTTGTACGGGCCGTTGTCGGGTGGGGGGCTCGCGTACGCTTGTTGGGGGGGTGTGCGTGCGGTACTTGTGCGTGCGATTGAGTTGTACGGGCCGGTGGGGGTGGGGGGGTTCGCGTACGCTTGTTGGGGGTATGTGCGTACGGTACTTGTGCTTGCGATTGAGTTGTACGGGCCGTTGGCGGGTGGGGGGCTCGCGTACGCTTGTTGGGTGGGGTGTGCGTGCGGTACTTGTGCGTGCGATTGAGTTGTACGGGCCGGTGGGGGTGGGGGGGTTCGCGTACGCTTGTTGGGGGTATGTGCGTACGGTACTTGTGCTTGCGATTGAGTTGTACGGGCCGTTGTCGGGTGGGGGGCTCGCGTACGCTTGTTGGGGGGGTGTGCGTGCGGTACTTGTACGTGCGATCGAGTTGTACGGGCCGGTGGGGGCTCATGTACGCTTGTTTGGGGGGTGTGCGTACGGTACTTGTGCGTGCGATCGAGTTGTATGGGCCGTTGGCGGGTGGGGGGCTCGCGTATGGTTGTTGGGGGGGGTGTGCGTACGGTACTTGTGCGTGCGATCGAGTTGTACGGGGTTGTACGGGCCGTTGGCGGATGGGGGGCTCGCGTACGCTTGTTGGGGGGGTGTGCGTATGGTACTTGTGCGTGCAATCGAGTTGTACAGGCCGTTGGCGGGTGGGGGGCTCGCATACGCTTGTTGGGGGGGTATGCGTGCGGTACTTGTGCGTGCGATCGAGTTGTACGGGCCGTTGGCGGGTGGGGGGCTCGCGTACGCTTGTTGGGGGGGTGTGCGTGCGGTACTTGTGCGTGCGATTGAGTTGTACGGGCCGGTGGGGGTGGGGGGGTTCGCGTACGCTTGTTGGGGGTGTGTGCGTACGGTACTTGTGCGTGCGATTGAGTTGTACGGGCCGTTGTCGGGTGGGGGGCTAACGTACGCTTGTTGGGGGGGTGTGCGTGCGGTACTTGTGCGTGCGATCGAGTTGTACGGGCCGGTGGGGGCTCACGTACGCTTGTTGGGGGGGTGTGCGTACGGTACTTGTGCGTGCGATCGAGTTGTACGGGCCGTTGGCGGGTGGGGGGCTCGCGTACGCTTGTTGGGGGGGGTGTGCGTACGGTACTTGTGCATGCGATCGAGTTGTACAGGCCGTTGGAGGGTGGGGGGCTCGTGTACGCTTGTTGGGGGGGTGTGCATACGGTACTTGTGCATGCGATCGAGTTGTACGGGGTTGTACGGGCCGTTGGCGGGTGGGGGGCTCGCGTACGCTTGTTGGGGGGGTGTGCGTGGGGTACTTGTGTGTGCGATCGAGTTGTACGGGCCGTTGGCGGGTGGGGGGCTCATGTACGCTTGTTGGGGGGGTGTGCATGCGGTACTTGTGCGTGCGATCGAGTTGTACGGGCCGTTGGCGGATGGGGGGCTCGCGTACGCTTGTTGGGGGGGTGTGCATATGGTACTTGTGCGTGCAATCGAGTTGTACGGGCCGTGGCGGGTGGGGGGCTCGCGTACGCTTGTTGGGTGGGGTGTGCGTGCGGTACTTGTGCGTGCGATTGAGTTGTACGGGCCGGTGGGGGTGGGGGGGTTCGCGTACGCTTGTTGGGGGTATGTGCGTACGGTACTTGTGCTTGCGATTGAGTTGTACGGGCCGTTGTCGGGTGGGGGGCTCGCGTACGCTTGTTGGGGGGGTGTGCGTGCGGTACTTGTGCGTGCGATTGAGTTGTACGGGCCGGTGGGGGTGGGGGGGTTCGCGTACGCTTGTTGGGGGTATGTGCGTACGGTACTTGTGCTTGCGATTGAGTTGTACGGGCCGTTGGCGGGTGGGGGGCTCGCGTACGCTTGTTGGGTGGGGTGTGCGTGCGGTACTTGTGCGTGCGATTGAGTTGTACGGGCCGGTGGGGGTGGGGGGGTTCGCGTACGCTTGTTGGGGGTATGTGCGTACGGTACTTGTGCTTGCGATTGAGTTGTACGGGCCGTTGTCGGGTGGGGGGCTCGCGTACGCTTGTTGGGGGGGTGTGCGTGCGGTACTTGTACGTGCGATCGAGTTGTACGGGCCGGTGGGGGCTCATGTACGCTTGTTTGGGGGGTGTGCGTACGGTACTTGTGCGTGCGATCGAGTTGTATGGGCCGTTGGCGGGTGGGGGGCTCGCGTATGGTTGTTGGGGGGGGTGTGCGTACGGTACTTGTGCGTGCGATCGAGTTGTACGGGGTTGTACGGGCCGTTGGCGGGTGGGGGGCTTGCGTACGCTTTTTGGGGGCTGTGCGTGCAGTACTTGTGCGTGCGATCAAGTTGTACGGGCCGTTGGCGGGGTGGGGGCTCGCGTACGCTTGTTGGGGGGTGTGCGTGCGGTACTTGTGCGTGCGATCGAGTTGTACGGGCCGTTGGCGGGTGGGGGGCTCACGTACGCTTTTTGGGGGGTGTGCATACGGTACTTGTGCGTGCGATCGAGTTGTACGGGCCGTTGGCGGGTGGGAGGGCTCGCGTACGCTTGTTGGGGGGGTGTGCGTATGGTACTTGTGCGTGCGATCGAGTTGTACGGGGTTGTACAGGCCGTTGGCGGGTGGGGGCTCGCATACGCTTGTTGGGGGGGTGTGCGTGCAGTACTTTTGTGTGCGATCGAGTTGTACGGGCCGTTGGCGGGTGGGGGGCTCGCGTACGCTTGTTGGGGGGGTGTGCGTGCGGTACTTGTGCGTGCGATCGAGTTGTACGGGCCGTTGGCGGGTGGGGATCTCGCGTACGCTTGTTGGGGGGTGTGCGTATGGTACTTGTGCGTGCGATCGAGTTGTACGGGCCGTTGGCGGGTGGGGGGCTCGCGTACGCTTGTTGGGGGAGTGTGCGTGCGGTACTTGTGCGTGCGATCGAGTTGTACGGGCCGTTGGCGGGTGGGGGGCTCGCGTACGCTTTTTGGGGGGGTGTGCGTATGGTACTTGTGCGTGCGATCGAGTTGTACGGGCCAGTAGGGGCTCACGTATGCTTGTTGGGGGTGTGCGTACGGTACTTGTGCGTGCGATCGAGTTGTATGGGCCGTTGGCGGGTGGGGGGCTCGCGTACGCTTGTTGGGGGGGTGTGCGTACGGTACTTGTGCATGCGATCGAGTTGTACGGGGTTGTACGGGCCGTTGGCGGGTGGGGGGCTCACGTACGCTTTTTGGGGGGCTGTGCGTGCAGTACTTGTGCGTGCGATCGAGTTGTACGGGCCGTTGGCGGGGTGGGGGCTCACGTACGCTTGTTGGGGGTTGTGCGTGCGGTACTTGTGCGTGCGATCGAGCTGTACGGGCCGTTGGCGGGTGGGGGGCTCGCGTACGCTTGTTGGGGGGGGTGTGCGTACGGTACTTGTGCGTGCGATCGAGTTGTACGGGCTGTTGGCGGGTGGGGGGGCTCGCGTACGCTTGTTGGGGGGGTGTGCGTATGGTACTTGTGCGTGCGATCGAGTTGTACGGGGTTGTACGGGCCGTTGGCGGGTGGGGGCTCGCATACGCTTGTTGGGGGGTGTGCGTGCAGTACTTTTGCGTGCGATCGAGTTGTACGGGCCGTTGGCGGGTGGGTGGCTCGCGTACGCTTGTTGGGTGGGTGTGCGTGCGGTACTTGTGCGTGCGATCGAGTTGTACGGGCCGTTGGCGGGTGGGGATCTCGCGTACGCTTGTTGGGGGGTGTGCGTATGGTACTTGTGCGTGCGATCGAGTTATACGGGCCGTTGGCGGGTGGGGGGCTCGCGTACGCTTGTTGGGGGGGGTGTGCGTGCGGTACTTGTGCATGCGATCGAGTTGTATGGGCCAGTGGGGGGGGCTCGAGTACGCTTGTTGGGGGGGTGTGCGTACGGTACTTGTGTGTGCGATTGTGTTGTACGGGCCGTTGGCGGGTGGGGGCTCGTGTACGCTTGTTGGGGGGGGTGCGTACGGTACTTGTGCGTGCGATCGAGTTGTATGGGCCGTTGGCGGGTGGGGGGCTCGCCTAGGCTTGGGCGAGGGGTACAAGTGTGGTATGTACTGATTGCGCTTGCTCTGAGGCATGGGATCCCGTACGAATCCATCTTCATGCGTGACTACTTTGGCCCGTACAAATCGCGTATTGGGTTCCCGAACTGGATCGCGTAGTTGTACGGCAGGTTTACAAATCGTACAGTTTGATTTCCAACGCTAAGTCGTACGGGGCTTCGACTGCGCAGGTCGGACGGTATTTTTCTATTCATACGGATTCGGCTACGAATACTAATCGTACGGTGGATTTTTTTTACCGGATCGGAATCGGCCCCAAAATGTAGATTTTCCTAGTACTTATGACGGAAAGTCTTAATTTTATTAAAGACACGGAGGCGAGTATTATCCCACCTCTGCATTACTAAATATGTCTGTTTTTTCCCACCCTTAGGAACTCCGGCTTTACCACCAGCCTCCACTTAAGACTGAGTCTGCTGCTATGGATTGCCTCTCTGCATCAGGATCCTCATCAGTTCTCCGTTGGACTTTCCTCCATCACTATCTTGCAGTTCTGGGTTTCCTTCAGGATTTATTTGCTTGGATTATGACTTTTTGCATTTTATTAGCTATATTTCCTTTGTTTATGCATTTTAACTGACTTTCTCGCACAAGAAAAGAGGACTACTCGTGGTCAGATCGGGCCATATATACTTTCCATGTTGTGATTGGTTTATTGTTTGTTTTATCCAATCCCATTGGCCAGTAGTTTTCCTGCCTTCTGGGTATTGTAGTTGTTTGCTTATCTTGCTGCTATTGAGAATAAAGCAAGAAAAGAAGGCATAATACTCGCCTCCGTGTCTTTAATAAAATTAAGACTTTCCGTCATAAGTACTAGGAAAATCTACAATATAAATTGCTGCTTCTCTAATTTTGCCTTCAATAAACCATTAGCTTTTAATAAACCTTCGTGTCTTGATACAAAAATATTCTTTGGCCTTTTTGTGGAGCCTAATGTGCCTAACATAATGCCAAATGCATTCATTTGTTGACCAGGCTCAGGTGTGGAGCACTAAAATCCTTAGGGAATTAACACCACTACTGGTCCATCCAGATAAGCACTTTATGGATCTCAGATCTGCATAAAGAAAATAAGAAACCACTGTCTCATTAAGTGGGCAATTACACTCCAGGATGATTAAAGGTAAAGCTTCCATATATCTCTGGGGGCCTCATGTTTCTGACTGTACACCTTGACAAAGACTATGGTGGAGCTGAACAAGAGTTGGTGTGCAAATCCGTTGTTCATATGCTTACACCATGGTTGCCGAGTACCTTGGACCTGGAGCAGAGTAGTCCTTGTATGGACTTTGGTGTTCCCTGACTAGACCCGTCTCTGTTTGTTACATCTTGCAAATTGGAATCAAGCTGTAACATTCTCAGAAAGAACGACAGGCAAGGGCTAAAGTTTTAAGGACTTACTTCAACAATATAAGAGCAAAACACATAAGCTGAATAGTTTATCAATTAGCATAATGGCATACAAATCATAAGCAAGAGACATCCGTACAGTTCTTAAGAAAATCTAGCAAAGATTTGCCATCTGAAAGGAGAAAAAAGTGAGCGATATGGGGGAGGCCATGCCAACCTTTGTCACCACATTTGTCCATGACCTGCACCAACAATTAAGAGCACATCTAGAGACAACCTGTGTATATTGGCAGAAGGAACCAATAGGCAAAGTCCTGGGAGCGGCCAGGTACTGCACAGATTACCAAATACACTTCCTGGCTATGGAAGCAGAAACAACAAAAAGAGACCAGATAACATTAATGGTGGCACAAGAAATGTTCTATAAGGAGAACAGGTAGGAGGAAGAGGTAGGGGCAATTTGAGAGGACAGGTGAGAGGGGGAAATAACAGAGCATCCTCTCAGAGATAACGTGTTTCCATTGCCAGAAGCAGGGACACTTGAAAGCCAATTGCCCCTTGCTCCATCAAGAACTACAAGCACAGGCCAAGACAGGAAATTCATCACCACCCCTCTACCCCCGAGCACGTTTGATGAGGATTTTAATAGACAGACAGGAGCACACACACCACAACAATACAATGGCCCCCTGTTAGACCTGGCACCATTGGCATGGGTCTCCCTTCCATTTTTTTGCTGTTGCCTCCTGTGTTTTTACTATGTTGTTGCTAGTTTAGATGCTTTGGGCACTTTGCCACTGCTATTCCGTGCCAAAGTGCAAGTGCTCCCTATTGTAAATTGTTGTAATGGATTAAGGACTCCCTGATTGGCTTATTTGATTTACCTGTCAGACCCTAGTACAGTGCACATATGTGACCAGGACCTGTAAGTCAAATGCTGCTGGTGGGCTTGCAGCACTGGTTGTGCCAACCACAGAATCAGCTTATAAAATATGGCTCAGGATTGCCATTGCAGAGCATGTGTGCAGTCTGGGACTACAAAGCAAAACCAAAGGGGATGATGGACGGAGTGTTGAACATTGCAATCACTCACCCCCAGTCAACTGATATGGGTTTAATCCATCATCATTCTTTAGCTCACTCCGTCACCCCAGTTCAGACATGGCCATATGCAAATCAGTCTGACCCTGTGCCTCATGGGAAGAGTTCAGCCCGAACTACAAAGCCATGTCTTCCCTGGACCGAAAACATACATCCTGGGACCGGTTTTTGGCTAATCAGCCGTCATCAGCCAGGCTAGCTTGAAGAATCCTTGCTCTCCATGCCACTGGAATCAAGCTATCCTTGCTCTCCATGCCACTGTAATCAAGCTATCCTGGCTGATGAGGACTGAAAGCCCGAAACCTGTCTTAGGATGCTTGTTTCCAGTCCAGGGAGAACCTAGCTAGGCAGTTCGGGCTGGACTGTTCCCATGGGGCACAGGGTCAAGACTGATTTGCATATGGCTGGGTTCAAACTGGAATTGCATGGTGAGCAAAAAAACAATGGATTTAGGCCCGTATTTCTGTATTGGGGTGAATGCATGACATTGTTCTGCATTCTGTCCATCAACTGTTGTTTTTGCAGTCTGGGACTGCCATGTCGACTTGGCAAGTGCACACACTTGCCAGTCCCTAAACCTGCCCTTTTCTACTTGTTAGTCACCCCTACGGTAGGCTCAAGGTACCCCCATGGGCAGGTGCATTGTATGTAAAAGGTAGAACATGCCCTAATATGTGTGGCATGTCCTGATAGTGAGTTACAGCCAATTTCATTTTTCACTATTGCAAGGCTACTTGTTCACATAGGCCACAATGGGATGTTCGATTATAACTTCTTATGATCCTAACTGCCCAAGGGAACAAGGTAGAAATTCGAGTTTAGTATGCCTAAACTCAGAACGTTAAAATACATCTTTTAGTGAGGGTGATTTTTACATTTTGTGTTTGAAAATACCACTTTTAGAAAGTCGGTATTTTCTTGCCGAACCATCCCATTGTCTCTGCTAGGTTTGTGTATTCCAAGTCTGGTTTGTGAGTGACAGGGGGCTAGAGAGGGCCTTGGCTCCGGCAGTCAGATAGGTCAGGGCTGGGCTGAATAGGACCTGCATTGAATAGATAGTAGGGGAGGAAATTTCCTTTCACTGACCTGAGCCCTCATAAAATAGAGAGTGGGGGAGAAGATTTCCTTTCAGCTACCTGGGCCAGGTCTGCTCTCAAACAATGCTGTCCCCACCTCCTGCCAGGAAGCTGCACCCAGGAGGCCAGAAATGATTTTGGCTAGGTACAGACACTCTCTGCCTTCAGAGAAGAAATGATTTTGCAGTATAAATATTGGGGCTCAGACCCCAGAACATTAGTTCTCTTCTGGGAATCAAGATGAACCCTTTGCCAAGGAGAAGAACTGGAGAAGCTGAAGGAATATTACTGCCCCTGTGGTGTTGCTGTTGGCCTGCAGTGGTTACTTCATTACCAAGGAAAGGAGAAACGGAACTTTGTGTGAGCTTATTACTTTCTTGAGGAAGATCTCAAAAGGCTTGTGACGGAGCCTGCCTCCTGTTCTTAAGTCTCAGGGACACCAAGGCTTCACCACCAGCTCCCCCTAATTCCCTTGCTGGAAACTCTACCTGCAGTGAGGTGCCTGCTGTTGTTTGGGCCCTCTGAGAAGACTGCTTGTCACTGGGAGCTGGAAGTGCAACGCAACAAGGAGAAGCATGTCACCACCGCAGCAGTTGCCGTCACATCGCCGAAGAAGCGTGCTGCCGCCATAAGTGTTCGCTGTTGCATCGCAGACGAAGCGTGTCTCATCCCCAGAGTAGCGTGCCTCCACCGTAGAAGTCACCATCGCATCACCAGAGAAGCGTGTCGCAGGGCCGTTAGGCGTGCACACATCATATCCACGTTGTCGCAATGCATCGCATCAAAGAAGTAATTTTGTCGCATCGCTCCGGATCATCGCATCAAGGCGCCATCTTATCACATCGCAACCGTAACGCAGTAAGAAACCGACGCATCAACTCCTCTCCGGTAAGAAACTGATGCATCAACTCCACTGCGCTGCAGTAAGGAACCAACGCATCACGTCTCCCGAAGCATGGAACCGACGCATCACCTTCCCTGCGCCCCTTTTATTTGTTTTGCGTGACACATCCAAAAGTCTTATTTTTGATTACAGTATTGTGGATTTTTGTCGTTTGGCCTTGTGTTAAGTTTAGTAAAGATTACTTATTTTTCTAAACTGGTGTGGTGTCCATTTGGAGTATTTTCACTGTATTACTGTATGTGTTCACAAATGCTTTACACACTGCCTCTGAGATAAGCCTGTCTGCTTGTGCTAAGCTACCAAGGGGGGAGCAGGGGTTATTCAGGAGTGTATCTCCCTTTACCTGACTAGAAGCAAGGGTCCCATTTAGGACAAAGGTGCAGACCATTGGCAACTAGAGAACCCCATTTCTAATGTCGTAATTGGCATGGCCGCGTTAGCGATTAGCTGAAACTACACGTTTTCCTCCTTAACTTGGCCATATATGAAAACGCCATTTTGAATGTTGCGGCAGCCATCTTAGACCATAAGCGGCCTCGTGGCCGGCGTGCCCTTTAGTCCTTTGTCCGTACCGCTGACCCCTTCAGTCTGCCCAGCAACAGGCTATTTTTAGTCCTGGTCAGCTCACGCATGCGCAGTCCCTACTGACCAGTTACCCTTCAGGAATGTGCGCCAAACTGACCAGCGGAGTTGTGCCCCCTCCAATGAGCTGGCTGTATTCCAAAACATGACCATATATGTACATGAATGTGTCCTAACTTGTGCCGCCTATCTTTTATTGCCCCACAACTGTATATAAATCAGGGTCACACCGGTGTTCGGTGTGATACCTCTTGCATTACCGAAGGGTGCTGTATGAGTGTACCACCACCCCATGGGGTCTTAATAAACTTGTTATTTGACTTTTACAGTTTCCGTGCCAACAGTTCTTGAGTGTAAGTGGGTTACCTTCGGAGCATGTAGGCCTTGGGAACCCTGATTACTACAAATTGGCGACCACGAAGGGACTCATCGGCGACTCGGATGCCCGAAGGAGAGGTCATGACGAAGGCTTGGAAACTCGCCATGGACGCGCGCTGCCACTGAGTGACCCGAGTCTTGGCTCCCATGGTGTTTCTTCCTTTCCTTCCGATCTGACCTTCCAGGTGGCGCCGGTCTCCGACTGAGTTTTCGAGTGTCTGCATTGCTGGGAAAGTGCCGTTTGGCTGATTCGATCACAAGACCTTGGCAGTTGGAAACTGGACGTTTGAGATTTTGGGTAAGATTTGTGTTCGGTAAGGTAGTCTTCGGACGCTTACTGAAGTTCTATGATTTGTGTTCGGTAAGGTAGTCTTCGGACGCTTACTGAAGTTCTATGATTTGTGATCGGTAAGGTAGTCCTCGGACGCTTGCCGGAGTCCTACGATCTATGATTTGATTTTGAGTTAGCTAACGTTTGTGAATTTGTGATCTTTGAACTTATATGTGTAGTGCACTTCACATAGGCAGGCATGTAGAGATGTTTCTCTAACTTTGTTTTTTCCCCTGAGCGGCACATTTGTGTGAAGTACTGTAAGTGCCATTTTTACGGTGTCACGCTTTCGTGATACTTTCTGAACATGCCTGTTTTCAGCACACTCCGAGGAATGTGCTGTCTTGGAAATGGTACCACAATTAGGTTAGCGGAAGCACAGCCGGCTCCCCCAGAGGGAACACCGAACAGGGAGATGTACATTAAATTTGGCCTTCCTCCTATTATGTACAGCAAATTATGGCATAAGTATACAAGAACTGATCCTGAATTGCAATGGCCTCTACATGGGTCGTTCGATTTACGTAAAGTACAGTTTGTGGAGCAATGTTTGTTTCAACGCAGGTCTAGACAAAACATGTTTGATTGTGTGCGAATGTGGGAGAAAGCGGTGCGCGAGCGAATGAAACGTGAAGTTGCCTTGGCGGACAAAGAGCAGCGCAAGGCTGCTCGGGATAAGGCTTTACAGCTTGAGGAGAAAGAGGCTCAGGATAAAAGAGAAAGGGAGGAACGGGAACCTAAATGGCAAACGACTGGTCAATTTCCTATTCGTCGACCGCTTTATCCTGTCCTTAATAATGAAATTGATGATTTTTCATTACTAGATCGGTCACCGCCTCCGTATGTTTCGCCAACGGCTCCAGCTGAAGATTCGGGAGATGATGGGCAGGATAAGTCGGAAAAGAAAGGTGTATCCGCTCTCAGGTTTACTACGGAGAGGTCCGCACATTTACGTAGTTGGGCTCGTAAAGTGAATAGGAAATGTGTTTCTCAGGATGAGGTGATTGCGGAGAGGGGTAAATGGTCGGATCTTGAATTAACGTACTTTTTGTCTAGTTTGGCGGATGAAGTTGTTGCCGCGTATCGTGATATTTCAGATACGTTAGAACCTAAAGCTTTGTCAGTACATCGTGAGAATTTGGATAAAGGTTTATTTGATCTTGCAGATGTTGACGGCCTATTCAAGCAACTGATCCAGCTGCGAGATGAAACGACCAGATTGCGGGAGGAGCGGAAAAGGAGGCAAAAGGAGTCCGAATCGGAGAATAGTGAGCAGATTAAGGAGTGTTCTCTCCGGGGTTCAGATAAGAGTTTTGCATTGCATGTTATGCCTATGCGTGAAGCCGCGCCCTTGTATGTTCCACCTAAAGGGGAAGGTACAGATGATGATAAATCATCAAAGGATGCGAAAGGGTATTTTGTCTATAACTGGGTATATACGCCTTGGAATAGAGCAGATGTTATGGCATTGAAAAATTATTTACCTGATCTTCGAAAAAATCCGGCGGCATTTTATGAAGGGGTGGAAGGGGCTATTTCGTCTTGTGTGATGACTCTTGTTGACATAGATTTGTTTTTTGGGCTAATTCTTCCACCCGATATGTGGAGGCAAATTCGTAAAAATAATGATGAAACAATACTGGGGGGGACGTGGAAAGAAATAAATGCTGCCGATTTAGATAGGGAACCGGCATGTAAGCCTTGTCAATTGATTTTAGATCTTCCAGCGGCTATTTTGATTAAATTAAAAACGCTTGTTCCTCCTAAAAAGATTGATTGGACTATGTTAACTTCGTGCAAACAAAAGCCCGATGAAACAGTTTCAGATTTCTTTACACGCTTCGAGGAGGCATTCCATGATTACAGTGGTCAATCTTTAACAGACGATACGGGCCGCCATTTGTTCGTAGATAAGTATGTGGCTAATCTCCTACCGGAGATTGCAAAGAGATTGAAATCGAGTGAAAGTTCCTGGGCCACGGCGACCCCTGCGTCTTTGTTAACTATGGCTCAGTATTATGAGCGGCAGGAGTTGGAGGCTAAAGAAAGTGTTGATAAGAAGGCGAAAGAATTGAAAACGAAGGTAATGTTGGCACAGGTTCAGGGAACGCAGGGTATAGGGAATGATAGAGGTCGACGAGGTGGAGGGAATACGTCGTATGGTCGTACGGATATAGCGGAGGATCAATGTGCTTATTGTAAGGAGTTTGGACATTGGGCTGAAGATTGTCCGGTACTTCGTGAGCAGCGTAGCCAGCGTGGTCGAGGAGGTGGTAGGTCGAGAGGAGGTTATACGGGAGCGAGAGGTGGCGGAAATGATCGTGGAAGGGTTGAGGAAAGGGGCCGTGGCCAGGATGAACGTAACACGTTTGACAGACGAAATCAATATCAGATATCGGAGGGTGAGAATGTGGAACACCAGGATTATGTGCATGCATAGGACTGCGTAGGATGGGGTAAGGAATCAATTGAAGTGCCGGTAGATCAGCAGGGTCCATATGTAACAGCGGGTATTCTGGGCTCTACTGATAAATTTCTAGTCGACACAGGAGCTACTCGTAGCGCTTTGTCGAAAAACTTGGTTCCGAGGGCTCCCCTTGTTAAAAAGGGTTCCAAAGACAACTGGTAACCAAAGACCCTTTTATGTTGCCCGGCGGTATCGCCTCTATGACCCACCAATATTAATCAATGAAGAAGCAGGCGCTGGAGACTGGAAGGCGGGAAACGAGGATTTTATTCTCTCCGGAGGAGAACACATCAATTCAGACAGCAAGTATCGTCACGAGGTGCTCTAACCACATCTCTGAGGCCGGGCCTCTTATACTAGAGTTTACAACCTTTATTGCACATAACACATTCTCGTAATATTTTAATACTTGAAAGAACATCCTCGGAATCTCCCCTCCAGACCCGTTCCCACATACATTTACAGTTGGATTCCCCACCCCGGTCACAACAGGTGATGGTGGTCGCACAGCAGGGTATTCCGCCGACTCACGGAATGCATGGGGTTGATCGGATCTCATGGGGTGGGGGCTTTGATTGGTTCGGGGGTCTTTTGATGGGGAGGGGAAGCTTCCTACTGTACGGGGTAATAAACAGTATCCGCAGAGCCAGGTGGCGGCCTGGGAACAGGGAAGACAAACGGGGACACAGGAAAAGGGGGTTTGCATCAAAAGGGTTTGAGGCCATGAAAGGAATGAAGGGAGGTGTCGCGCTGGGAACAGGATGGGATTCCGTGGTGAAGCTGCGCTGAAGAGGGGTTTATGACCCAAGGCATGAGAGAGCGGGGGTTGTCAGCGTGCGGGGGAATGCTTGCGAGGTTAAGAGAGAGAGAGAGACGTGCTGGCTATTAGCGAGGGGCAGGGAGGCCATGGTGCTCAAAATGGCTGCCGCTTACGCGCACGAATGGGCTTGGAAAGGGGCAAGATGGCGCCGATAATGTTCACCAAGTTTGTATTTATTTTTCACAGTCCTCCCTTTAACATTTCCAAGACATCTTGCTGGCCTATTTCCTATCTACACCTATATGCAGCGATCATAAGTAAGGGAGAGGGGACTTAGGCGAAAGAACTGTACATAAACATCACATTATAAACATCATATTGAAAAATCTCATCATTTAGTAGGCAGGTTCATCGTTAAGTTGGTTGCAGAAAAAGTCATCGTAATGCAATATCAGACTAGAATTATGTAGCGAGGGCGTTGGGTACAGATCATAGAATAAGAACTGGTAAGTTATCATATAAGTAAGTCCTTTTTGTATACGGCGGGTGCATAGTCAGTCCAATGGTAGTTGGGAGAGAAATGAGATACAGTAAAAATATATATCAGAGTTCTCGTTGTCCTTTGTCGTCTTCTGTCGGCACTGTTGAGCACCTGCATTACCTATCAACAGAAATGTTCATGTGGATTGAGTCGTTGGGGGTCTGCGGATAGGGGTGCATTCTGTTTGGTTTTCGTCAGACCTCGTAGGAGGAATGCGTTACGGTTTTGGAGCAGGTGCATCTTCTTCCGCAATGCAGAGCATAGATTTTGCAATGGAAAGTGCAATTGTTCCAGAATTGTGAGATCTGTTCGTTTCTTGAGTCTCTGTGGTGGGCATTTCCTGTTGCTTCCATCATCTTCAGGGTGCTTGGTAGCGGGCAGAACCACAGACTTTGTTTATCTTTTCTTCGGGGGCGACCCTTGGTGGAGTTTCTAGGTCACCGTTCTGGGATTTAACACAGTTCGTGGTCTACTTAGTCGGAGCTCCCTCCCTTCTGACGTAGGGAGTACTCTTCTCTGGGTAGCTCAGTAGGATTTGGAGGAACTTGGGAGTTCGGGTGGAAAGGTGCGGGTGTGAACAGTCCTTATGGTAGGTCGGAGGAAGAGGGGATGGAGCAAGGCCAAGTCGGGAACAGATCGGGGGGGGGGCGGAGAGTTTTGCGTCAGGCGAGTCCGAGACCATGTTCAGAGAGCGGGGGCTTTTTTTTTTTTTTGCACACGTTGATCATAGAGCAGGGGCTTCAGGTCAGCCCTTTCCTTAGCTTTGTTTGAAACAGTGCCCCGTCCTGCGACTCCTTACTGCCGTGGTCTCGCCTTGGCCTCCGTTGCTGACGTTCCACAATCCGCAGTCAGGCCGCGTGCTCCCACATCCGGTCTCTTTCTCCTCCGACAGTGATATCCTTAAATGAGTGTTGAAAAGACAGTCTTTAGAGATTTTGCAGAAAAAGATAATTACATGAATCTATTTTCTTTCCCAACACCAAGCGACTAGCGTAAGCACTTGCTACATTTGAGATTTTTGCGGCTTACGTATAAACAATTGATGATGGGTTTGCTGGATTCCTTGCAACTTCCTTTTGTTGGCTAATTCTTTGACGCTTTGATGATTATTACGTTCATTTGTCATATGTCTATTATAGTAGATGTCAGTTCTTCTGGCAGAGACCCATTTCCCTAGTACGAGTCTTGCAAGGCTAGGCTAGTCTTCAGGGCCTTGTATTTTACAAAAAGTGCAACGTGCTATTCACCATAGTCTGATAAGCATCCTTCTGAGGGATGAACATAGGCTAAACGAGTCTGCATTACATAAAAACATCTTATTTTCAACCATGCTTACTGCAACAAGTTCTTTCGTTTTTCAATCTAATTTTCAACTTTGCACACATCCTTCTAACTTTCTATATAAATCCTCGCAACCTGGTTACTACAAAAACTCGGGAGGGGTGGTTTGCAATAATTATTAAACTTATCCTCGGGGAAGGAGGGATCTGATGGATACCAAACTGGGGGCATTTTGGGTAGATGGGGGTGTCTCGATCATTTCTTACAGCTTGGGGTACGGAGACAATTTTCAATGGGGATGGTCGCATTACCACAGACACATTTTTATCATAGGAGCCACTGACAAATAGTTCCCTGAGAGTGGGTCAAATTTAGGGAACCTTAGTCGTCTTACCTGTCCCTTTCCTATCGGCCAATTTAAATTTCATCCATATTTTAGTAGAAAAGGAGAGGTAGTAACGTGGTACCAATACAATTTTATTTAGGACAGATTTGCGCAAATACTTGTGGTATTTGGGGCCAATCAGGAGGTGCACCAGGTTCGCCAATTAGGTGCCAGTTGCTAGGAAGAGGGAAAGTGTGGAGGGGTGGAAGAGTGAGTGAGAGAAAGAGAGAGAGAGAGAGAGAGAGAGAGAGAGAGAGAGAGAGAGAGACAATAGGCCGAACAGTACACGTGTGACATAGAGAATGACCGTGTATTGTTTGGGCTATTCAGTGCGTTACCCAACGTTAGACGTTTCGGGTCTGTGTTAGGAGGTGGGAAGCATGCAGTTTTGGGACAGAAAAGCGTTAGATTTGGTAAAAAGGTCGTGAGAGCGTCCTTGTTGTGCCATTTTGTAGCGCTAGTCCGTCTTCATGCATCGGGCGTGACGTGGTTCCAGATCCCTTATGATACTCTAATCGGGATTCTAATGTAACCTGCAGAGGAAAAAAAGGGGGAGAAAAAGGGGGGGTAGGGGGACAACATTCGAACACGTCAAAATGTAAGGGCACGAAAATCCTTTACTTACCACATACTCGTACTTGTCTCTTCGGGATATAATCCCTTAGGGTTCTGGTTTCTTAAAGTCATGGGGGGCAGGCAATGTGATAGGTGGTTCATGGGGAGGTTCGAGGATGGCGTTAAGGGTCGTGTGTAGTGAAAAACGCTAAAAAGAGGAATCAGAGGTGCCTAGCGCGAGGTACCCGGTTTCGTAGATGTATCCGGTCATCGGGGTCCCAAAATCATTCCCAAAGCTGTGATGTTCTTAAGGCATACCAGTTCTTCGTTCAACCCTGTACCTTAGTACCTTCGACCACCATATCCTTATAGCAATTTATCAATCACACCATTTTACTTTACCCACTCTCTGAAGTCGAGGTCCTTCTTCATAAGCAGCGTATCATACCTTCGTTTTGACCATCAACCCAGGGCCGAACAACCATTTCTCGGATAACCTTAAAAAGAGAGCAGAACAGTTGCGCACAGAAAAACCCTCCCACCGATACCCGTATTTACAAAAGTACGCGGAGCCTATCCATAGCTTCTAAGACTTTTATTTGTAGAGTTATTCAGTACGTAAAAGGTGAGAGCGCAATTCATATTTTGGCCTGACATGTCGTCGATGGAAGCACATACAGTAGGGGGTTATTTTGTAGTACAAGAACATGTAAAAAGGTCTAATTAATTATTTGTAAGTAACCAAAAACATTTCATTGCGTGACGAAGGAATCAGGGGCATTTCAGTTCATAGATGGAAACACAGTCAAGCTCATCGTAATCACATTTTCTAAATGCAAACCGCGGGCGTGCATCATGAGCGACGTTATGTATCAGTTACAACAAATATCAAAAATAAATTGTTCATTGAAATCAACATTTTTACAGAACCTCTTCTTAAATGTTTGCCAAGTGCACCCTCCTCCCTTTAACATCGAGTGCGCAATGGTTCATATATATACATATATATCTTAGTACATCAAGTTTCATTAGCTAAGGAACACCATGAGGCACCCATAAGTTCCATTGATACCAGCGCCATTTTGGGCGAGGCCGGTTTAGTCCGGAAGTAGCATCAGGGGCAAAATATCCCCGACAATTGGCGGTTGGACCAGAGTCCCTTTCGGTAGTCCAAAAGAAAACTGTGCTAACAAAGGGGCTGGTGGTGTGGACCGTCAATCAAGAGAGGGAGGGGGTAAAGTCTCTCTTACCGGGTCATGTTGATGTTCAGCCGGAACTTGCTCGAGTTCGTTAGCCCATAATGTTCCTGGGTGGTTCAGACGGAAGCTGATGCAGACACGAGAGCACCGCCATCTTGTTGCTGTGCCGTGGTTATTTCATTTTGAGATCAATGTAGCTGTTCCTCACCGGAAGCCTGAAGGGGCCGAGGGCTCTTGGGACTCTGGTAGAATCTTCAAAGTCGAGGGGATGTTTTGTCGATGGTGGGGGCTTGCGCCCAGGTGGGCAAGCGCCCGAGTTGCAATTTCGGACAAAGTTACTCCAGCGGCCTAGACCCGCCTTTCAAGGGTCCAGACGCCATTTTGAGGCCCTGCAGCAACCTTTGCCGTATCCATCAGGAGCGGAGGAAAACTTCTTGTGATGGCGAAAAACAGAGCATCATGCGGTTGGAGCAGGACATTTTGGTTCGGGGCGCCAGGGTGCAGCAGTGGAGCCTTCATCTGGGGAGGTGAGGGAGGCTCACCGTGCCGTCTTCCTCTCCCGGTGCATCCTACGCCGTCTCTTGGAATCAGGGGCGCACATGATGACCACCCTACACCCCTGATTCCGACTCTTGGGGGACCACTGTACATCCGGTGCTCCGTAAATATGCCCGTCGGACATTGTATGTCCTGTACTACGCAAGTATACCAGCCGGGTCTTGTATGTCCTGTGTTGCGGAAATATACCAGCCGGACATTATATTTCCTGTGCAGCGTAGGTATATGGCCGTCGCCCGGCTGGAGGACATCGGCGTCGGGCCAGGGCAGGGAAGCCTCCTACCTGTGGAGGTGGAAGAGGCTCGTCCGCGTCGCCTCTTCCTCCCTGCCCACCCTGCATCCGTTCGATGGAGGAATTCGTGATGGCCGGACCAGGAGATATGAGGGAGGGGGTCATTTTCATCCGCCCCCTCCCTACTCGCGGCCCAGGGGACGCCATCCCTGGAAGGGCAGTATGGGAAGACCATTTCATTGCCTGCTTGGTGGAGTCTCCAGTACCTTCTCGCCAGCGATCTCTTTTTGGCCCATGGTTGCTGGCAGGCCCCGCCCCACACGTGCTATGTGTTTCGGATGGGCGGGACCATCGAAAGGGCCATTACGTTTCGAGGACTTCCGGAGTGAGCATAACATGTTTTGTATTTTTCCTATTAGTCAAGTTTGCTTTTTAGAGAGTTCTACTAGTTATTCTATTTACTGTTGGTTGTGTGTTTTACCGTAATTAAATCCTAAGTTATATAATAGACGCTTGGCTTTCTTGAATCTTTTCTCTAACGGGGGGGTTGTTTACACTGACCTGCAGTTGTGTTTGTTTTTCAGAGTGGGGGAGCAACAGAGAGCAATCAGTCCCAGAACTCTAACATGTCGTTAAAATTTGTCTGACGAAATCTGTGCCACCGAGCATAATCGAACGGGGTGGTCCTGTCTGTTCTGTCTGCACTAGTCTGATTGGTTTTTATCTCACGTCTTTTTCCTTTCTGTCGGTCCGTCCTTTCTGTCACCCCTTCATTCTTACCTATGCTTTGCAGAGTCGGGCATTGGGCTTTCCAGTGTCCAAGACATTTACAGAAAGCACATTGGTTTTGTTTTAAATCTGTCCGTCCTGTGCGTAATGTCGGGGGATTACCTTCAGGTCGTTGTGTTCCGGGGTTAGCTTGTCGGCACATCCCCTTACACCATTCGCTTTTCATGTCTACTCCTCGGGGCTGTGCCATCGCTGGCCCTTCCCTTTGCCTACTAGACGTTTGGAGGTTTGTCCGTCGTGTCCCTTCACCTTCTCTAAATTCGTCGCTTTCCCTTCGTTGCGTGGCTTCTTTGCGCCACATACCGAGACTATCGAGCATAATAGGTGTTGTTTCATTCCTACGAAGGGCTATTTCTACTGTTTCTATTTTGTCGAGATCAAAGGATCCTCTCAGTGGCCACTGTCTTTCTCGATCCTTTTTCGTATATTTATGCCACAGCTCACTATAGGCTATAGCAATTAATCCATGCTTCATGAACATGTCCTTATTAGGGGTGCCTTCCAGCGGAGCCGGATGGTTCATCTCTAATAAGCGGTCCGGGTAAAACAGGCTATTGACCAGTGGGGAGAAGACAGGCATGACGGATCACAATGGGATAATAATCAGCACTACCTATCTTATCACTGCGCGCAAAGACTAGACAGAATATTTCTATTCTACGTTGTTTGCACGTAGTGAATACCTCATGAACCAATTCTGAGCAATCAATCAACGTTAGGTCAAAAATAAAAAATCAATATGGTCAATGGGGAGAATAAGTAGGCTCGCAAAGGTTCGCGTCACCTACCCTTTCACTATCTGTAAAGAGGGGACCTAATCTTCCCTGTTTTCAGACAGAGAATCTCCAGAAAACAATCTATAACAGTTAATCAATGGGGCGAAGGGGCAATTGTTCAGTGGGGGAGAAAAATAGGTCCGACGGGTGCGTACCTATCCTTCGCTGTTTATAAAGGGAGAGCCTGTTGTTTCTCCGTTTGTAGACAGTGAATCTCCAATAAATTAACAAAGAGTAATACTAGTATTTTCACAACAATTATCAATTTCTTTCAATTATCTATCACTTTCGCAATTCGTCGTGTTTACACGACCTTACCCGGACCGCATGGACAGTTTCTCGTCTTCCGAATCCAGCGCCCGATCGTCCTCTTCTCTTCGTACTTCTCGTGGCACTCCTGATGGTTCCCAGTCAGGACCGCAGATCACTCGAGAGAGGTCTGTTCGGAACCAGTGAAGTTCGGATGATCGGCTGTCAGACGAGGGTCTATTGGACAGGGTACCTTCCGATCGTTGCAGTCGTTCACTCTGTCGTCAGGACCTCTCCCACTGGATCCACGAGTCGCTGATGGGCCCCACGTTTGGGACGCCAATTGTTAAAAAGGGTTCCAAAGACAACTGGTAACCAAAGACCCTTTTATGTTGCCCGGCGGTATCGCCTCTATGACCCACCAATATTAATCAATGAAGAAGCAGGCGCTGGAGACTGGAAGGCGGGAAACGAGGATTTTATTCTCTCCGGAGGAGAACACATCAATTCAGACAGCAAGTATCGTCACGAGGTGCTCTAACCACATCTCTGAGGCCGGGCCTCTTATACTAGAGTTTACAACCTTTATTGCACATAACACATTCTCGTAATATTTTAATACTTGAAAGAACATCCTCGGAATCTCCCCTCCAGACCCGTTCCCACATACATTTACAGTTGGATTCCCCACCCCGGTCACAACAGGTGATGGTGGTCGCACAGCAGGGTATTCCGCCGACTCACGGAATGCATGGGGTTGATCGGATCTCATGGGGTGGGGGCTTTGATTGGTTCGGGGGTCTTTTGATGGGGAGGGGAAGCTTCCTACTGTACGGGGTAATAAACAGTATCCGCAGAGCCAGGTGGCGGCCTGGGAACAGGGAAGACAAACGGGGACACAGGAAAAGGGGGTTTGCATCAAAAGGGTTTGAGGCCATGAAAGGAATGAAGGGAGGTGTCGCGCTGGGAACAGGATGGGATTCCGTGGTGAAGCTGCGCTGAAGAGGGGTTTATGACCCAAGGCATGAGAGAGCGGGGGTTGTCAGCGTGCGGGGGAATGCTTGCGAGGTTAAGAGAGAGAGAGAGACGTGCTGGCTATTAGCGAGGGGCAGGGAGGCCATGGTGCTCAAAATGGCTGCCGCTTACGCGCACGAATGGGCTTGGAAAGGGGCAAGATGGCGCCGATAATGTTCACCAAGTTTGTATTTATTTTTCACATCCTGTCTGGCGAAATGATCACATGTGTAGGGTTCGATGGCACACCCTCCCCTAGCCCATTGTCGAAGCCTCTTGCACTATGTCTTGATAAATTTTTCAGTTTTGGTCAATTTTTGTTGTCGCCCCATACACCAGATAATATCTTGGGCATTGATTTGCTTAAATATTTTAGAGCAACGATACGGTGCGCTCCTGAGGGAGTGCGGGTTATCCTGAATGACAATTATCCTGACCCAGATAAGTTTTACACTATCTTAGACATTCCAGCTTTGGCCTCTCTACCGCACATGTTATGGGCGACCTCAGATACGGATGTGGGAGAGATGCGTATTCCACCAATACATATTACTGTTAAGGAGGGGGTTCCTCTGCCACGAGTACCCCAGTATAAGATTTCGAAAGAAGGTGAAATTGCATTAACACATATTGTTCAGGATTTGATCTCTGCAGGGGTAGTGGAGGAGGTCCCTTATAATGTTTGCAACAGTCCTATTCTTCCGATCCTTAAAAGTCTATCGTTTTATTATTGACTTGAGAGAGGTTAACAAAATTGTCATCCCCCAATACCCGGTGGTGTCCGATATTACAACATTGCTTACATTGGTGCCACCAACGGCCACAACATTTAGTGTTATTGATTTGAAAAATGCGTTCTTTTCCATCCCCGTCCATCCTGATAGCAGATATTTGTTTGGCTTCACGTTAAATAATAAATCGTATAGATTTTGTCGTGTTCCCCAAGGTTATACTGTAAGCCCTAGCATCTACAGCCAGGCTTTGAAAAAAGCTAGATTCCTTTGAATTGCAGACTGGCGTTGTCCTCATCCAGTATGTGGATGACCTTTTGCTTGCTGCAGACTCTTATGCACAATGTGAAGAAAGTACAATTGCGTTACTTTCCTTTTTGGCACAGAACAATCATAAGGTTTCGAAAAAGAAGCTTCAATACTGTAGACCCCAGGTGACCTACCTCGGTCATCTGTTGTCTAAGGAGGGGCGTGCATTAACGTCCGATCGAATTCAAGCAATTTTAGATACACCAGTCCCCCGCACGCAGAGAGATGTACGTGCCTTTATAGGGTTGACGTCTTTTTGTAGACAGTGGATCATGGGTTTTTCACACATCATAAAACCTTTGCTAGCATTACTGTCCAAAGCTACACCAATGCCCCTTGAATGGACAGATGAATGTCAGAAGGCCTTTGAACAGTTGAGACAGGCCCTTTGTTCTGCACCCGTGTTAGGCACACCAGATTACACGAAGCTTTTCACATTGTACGTGCACGAGAATGATGGGTGCGCGTTGTCAGTGCTAGTACAAGTACACGGGGACAAGCAGAGACCATGTGCATACTTCTCTGCCATTCTTGATCCTGTAGCACGGGGGTTGCCTGGGTGTTTTCGAGCAGTTGCAGCAACAGCAGTAGCCATACGGCAGAGTGAGGGAATAGTGTTATCACATAAACTGCTGGTGTTAGTTCCTCACGCAGTAGATGCTCTACTAAATCAAACAAAGACCCAATACCTTACGAGTGCACGGCTAACAGGATATGAGCTGACACTTTTGGCGCCACATATTACATTGAAAAGATGTGCTACTCTGAACCCCGCCACTTTATTGCCCTATCCGGTCGAGGAGGGTCAGGAAGAAAAACACCACGATTGTGTTTTCCTGACCGAGGAACAGACAAAGGGTCGTGTTGACTTACAGGATGTGCCACTTCCAGATGTGGATGGGGAACTGTGGGTTGATGGATCGTGTTTAAGGCTGCCAGATGGTACGACTTCCGCAGCTTATGCGATCACGACACTCAAGACAGTGGTAGAAACAGCTAGGATACCACAGAAATCGGCTCAGGCAGCAGAGCTGATAGCCTTAACAAGAGCCTGCGAATTGAGTGCTGGCCTATGTGTGAACATATACACAGACAGCCGGTACGCCTTCGGAGTAGCACATGACTTCGGGCTACTCTGGAGAGAGCGTGGGTTTCTGACATCTCACGGAGAACACATTATGCACGGTGAGCTAGTGCGTGATCTCCTAAACGCGTTGCTTGGCCCAAAGAAAGTAGCGATAGTAAAATGCAGTGCCCACAAAAAGATCACGGATAAAGTGGGCCAAGGAAATGCCTTCGCAGACAGCATAGCGAGACAAACGGCTATGTCCCGGACTAGCTCCCCTATGTATGTGACACAATCGCAGGCTGAGCGATGGAGTGACGCTAGAGCAGAAATATTGGATATTCAAAAATCGGCTACTGAATCAGAACTTGCGGCATGGGCAGCAGATGGGGTACTAGACGATGAGGGTTGTTGGAGAAGCAAAGATATGGAGAAATGGAAATTGCCTGCGGCTTACTTGCAGGCGATGGTCCAGATGACACATGGATTGGCACATGTTGGAGCCCTTGCAATCACTCGACTGCTAACACGAGTTTGGGAACATCCCGAGATTGCTAATACAGCCAAGAGAGTAGTGCAGACCTGCCTGGTATGTTTGCAACACAATCCTGGAAAGGGGACCCATACTCCGAAAGGAGGGTTCGTTCCACCATCTGCACCATTTGAGGTACTCCAAATGGATTACACACAACTCGAGCGCTGCAACAAACTGAAGTACGTCCTAGTGGTGGTATGTGCCTTTAGCAAATGGGTTGAGGCCTTCCCCACGAAAGACAACACAGCCCTGACAACGGCTAAGGTGTTGCTTAAGGAATTCTTTCCTCGCTTTGGAGTTTGCAAATTTCTGTGGAGCGATAATGGGCCTCATTTTGTTGGGAAGATTGTGGAGTATGTACTGAAGGGGTTAGGGATTCAGCAGAAGTTCCACGCTGTGTTCCACCCTCAGTCGGCGGGTCTGGTTGAACGGTATAATGCTACGTTAAAGCTTAAATTGGCCAAGATTGTGGCATCCACGTCGTTGAAGTGGCCTGATGCTTTGCCGTTAGCACTGCTCTCTCTTAGATCAGTACCCCATTCACGAACTGGCCTTACACCATATGAGGTGGTGTTTGGGCGTCCCATGAATATCTGGGGGGTGCCCAAGCCGCGATTAATACATGATGTGCCTTGTGTTATGATGAACGACTATTTGGCACGATTAACAAATGATTTGCTTTCTATTCATCAACAGGTTCGAGAAGCGCTCCCTGACAACTCTACTGGAGAAGGCCATGATCTTCGCCCCGGCGACCATGTAATGATTCGGTTGTTTGAGAGAGCGAGCAGTTTGGAGCCAAAGTGGAAGGGCCCCGAACAGGTCCTCCTTGCGACCCGGACCGCTGTACGAGTGACCAAACGGAAGCGGTGGGTGCACTCGACACATTGCCGCCGTGTCTCTCCGGATCTGGTGACTCCTGCTGTGTTGATTGATTACAAAGAGATTCTGGAAAAAGAAAAGAGCCCAGCTGTACCATCGGCCGAAGTTGAGGGAGCCTTCCTGGACCACACTGTTGCCGGACGAGAGCATTACAACCTGCGTCCCCGATAAGAAGATTTTTGGTTTTTATGACTGGTTGGTTACCGCTCCAGGTTTGTGAAATGGAAACCGGGAATTCCAAGGGGGGGGGATCAGTTCTGCCAGTGTAGCCACACCCGTCTTGGCCCGGAGAAGAAAACAACGGCTACCTCGGAGTTCAGCACCGTATTTTTTCTTTTTTTAGGTATACACACATGTGTATTTGAGACTTTGTGAACAATTTGAACCATTTGAGACTCTGTAAGAACTTCTTTGAACTATGGCATCACCAGCATCACGAGATAAGCGAATCTTGGGTGCCATTCTCTTTGTTTTGACTATTGTGGTGATAGCTGTAATAGCCTGGGTAGTTGAACTTGTGGTTCCTGCACGTGAATATTTGCTGCCGACTACCCCGGCTCCATCTGAACATTTTCACTTTACCTTACCCTACCATGAAGAACGACATCGGCAAACTTATCTGAACAACAGTTTTATTCAGATTCTTCATCACACGCACAATATGACTAATACTTCAAATTGCTGGGTGTGTGGGATGTTACCGGGGCACCAGAAGAGAGGGGGTACCCCACTCATTCCACTCCCGTTCTCTCATAATGGATCCTGCAATGCCTGGTACACCCTCCTCTTTACTTTGAGATGGCCAACCAAAGGGGGGGTGCTTTTCCGTTTGAATAAAGTATGCTCCCATGACAAGGATGGGTTTCCGCGGGCTGAGGGTACTCGATTCGAATGGGAAGAGTACAGGCCCGACAACGTATCTGCCCCGCGTGTGTACAGCAATCAAAGAAATGTCAATGTATCCAGCTCACATGTTATCAATGTCATTGCCACTAAAGCCGACTTGTGTATTAGAAATAAAGGTTCGATTGCGGTAGGGAAAAGTGAATGCAACACTACACTCACTTTTGATAGCCTGAATGGCATCTCATTTGTAGCATCTCGGAACACGTATTTTATCTGTGGAACGAAGGGTTATCATCAGCTTCCATTGGGATGGTTGGGCACGTGCTATGTATCGTTTGTACTGCCTCCTGTATTCATTGCCCCGCCAATGTATCACAATGATTATATCTTGTACCATGATTTTGTCCTGAATAGGGTCAAGCGGACCGTTGTTTTAGATGATATAGACCAGACTGATACTGCCTTACAACAGTATGTGGACTTTAATTTGGGACTATTTTCCTTCGTGGGGGCTGCCTTGAACAGCCGGAAAATAAGACGATTGACACGTGTTGTCGAGGCTGTAGCGAATGATACTGCCATTGCCCTAGGAAATATCACTGAGGAACTTCAGATTTCTAGAATAGTTACGCTCCAAAATAGGATGGTGTTAGATGTAGTTTTGGCCGACCGTGGGGGGGCATGCAGAATTATCGGAAGTAGCTGTTGTGTATACATACCTGACAATTCTCCATCTGTTTATGATGCTATATCAAAGCTCCACAAGATAGCAGCTGAGATACATCCGGACAATGGAACTTGGACACTTTCGGGGTGGTTCTGGTCAATGCTTACTACTTGGGGCTGGAAACTGTTAATGATTTTATGTATAATTGTGGGGGCGCTATTCTTTGTTTGCCTATGTATCCAATGTGGCCCTGCCTTATGTTCTATGTGCCTATCAGCTTGCATACCATCAAGACGAGCACTTGCCCATGACAAAATGATGCTTCATAAAGAAGTAACACAAATAATGTTAATAGACATCGAGGACAAACATCCTGATTATGTTCACTATGAGGTAGATTCAGCTAAACGCTAAAAGGGTCGTCTGTCGTAATTGGCATGGCCGCGTTAGCGATTAGCTGAAACTACACGTTTTCCTCCTTAACTTGGCCATATATGAAAACGCCATTTTGAATGTTGCGGCGGCCATCTTAGACCATAAGCGGCCTCGTGGCCGGCGTGCCCTTTAGTCCTTTGTCCGTACCGCTGACCACTTCAGTCTGCCCAGCAACAGGCTATTTTTAGTCCTGGTCAGCTCACGCATGTGCAGTCCCCACTGACCAGTTACCCTACAGGAATGTGCGCCAAACTGACCAGCGGAGTTGTGCCCCCTCCAATGAGCTGGCTGTATTCCAAAACATGACCATATATGTACATGAATGTGTCCTAACTTGTGCCGCCTATCTTTTATTGCCCCACAACTGTATATAAATCAGGGTCACACCGGTGTTCGGTGTGATACCTCTTGCATTACCGAAGGGTGCTGTATGAGTGTACCACCACCCCATGGGGTCTTAATAAACTTGTTCTTTGACTTTTACAGTTTCCATGCCAACAGTTCTTGAGTGTAAGTGGGTTACCTTCGGAGCATGTAGGCCTTGGGAACCCTGATTACTACACTAATACCCCCATACGCACCACCACCTCCGCCACCCTGAGGGGGGCTAGACACCAATGGTACTCAGAAGTGGGCGGCATGGATGGGTTTCCCCCTCACCTCCTTTTATCCACTGGGGGTGCCTGAGAATGGGAGACTGCATAATAGCCGCCACAATAATGGTAGCTCAGGAAGAACCTTATGTGGAAGGTACCATACTGAATTGGAACAGTTCCTTTTCTGATTGATACTGCGGCTTAAAGATCCATGCTCAAGGCAACCCAGATGCCTGATGCACTGCTCTAGGGTACACAGATAAGGGCAGTTGACACGACAGGACAACCATCAGATGAGTATGTAACACAGTCACTAAAATTGGTCGTAGGACCCCTCACAGTTCAACATCAGTTCGTCCTGAGCAGATGTTGCCCTTTAAATTTGTTGGGTATGGACCTGTTATGCAAATTGCAATGCACCACCCGTTGCTCACTGGATTGAGTGTCCCTGGAAAGTAGTGCAAATGGAATAGTGTTACAGGAATTCATGAAATGTGCAGCATCAGCGATACCACCACAACTTCAAAAACCAGTCCCGACAGTGTCTGTGCAGCGGGACACAATTATGTGGGATTTCCCACTAGCACAGATAAAAATAATACCAGGGCACCTCTACCATGAGTACCACAATACGAAATAGCCAAGGAAGGGGGAGAAGGAATTGCACCAGTGCTAAAAGATCTCTTACATCAAGGCATAATAAGAGAGATACAATACAGCCCATGCAACACACCTATAAATCCGATGAAAAAGACCTCCAAGAACCCGGATGGGGCTCATGCGTACTGATTTACACAAGACATCAGGGAATTGAACAAAATAGAGGTCCCATCAATCCCAGTGGTCCCCAACTACACCACCATTTTGTGAAGCGTCCCAGCTACAACACATTTCATTGTTCTAGATCTCAGTTCCGCTTTCTTTACTATTCCTTTGCATCCCGATTCCCAATATATTTTTACATTCAAATTCCAGCAGAAAAGAGTTACATGGGATAGACTCACACAGGGTTTTAAAGAGTCCCCATCAATTTTTTCCAATTCCTTAAAAGACAGATTTAGACTCCCTACTTTTACCAGGGGGGGTCCAGCCTAGTCCAGTACATAGACAACTTACTGCTAACATCACCATCATGGGCAGCCTGTACAGAGGACACTGTGGCATTGCTCTACACAGAAAGGTTACAAGGTCTCACCAAAGAAATGACAGTTCTGCCTACACAAAGTAAAATACCTGGGATACGAATTAGCAGAAGGGACACGAAGAGTACTACCAGACAGAGTAACCACCATCACACATTTCCCAAGACCATGCACACAGAAAGAGGTATGATCTTTCTTAGGAGTAGCAGGATATTGCATGCACTGGATACCAAACGTTTCTTTGATTGCATGTCCACTTCAAGCCATCGCACACAAGGAAGTACCTGACATAGTGCTATGGTTCGGAGACTGCGAAAATGCATTTATGTCACTAAAGAATGCCTTGCGTACAGCACCAGCACTGGGCATCCCAGACTACACCAAGGATTTCCACCTGTTTTGCCATTAGAAGGGAGGTTGCTCATTGGGCGTACTGGTACAAAAGCACAGTTCTTTCTACTGCCCAGTGGCCTACTGCTCGCCTTCCCTAGACCCTGTCACAGTGGCACTGCTGTTCTGTTTAAGAGCTGTATCATCAGCAGCCCTGGCAATAGAACAGTCTGAGAACATAGTTCTAGTGCACACCCTGATCCTACATGTTCCACATGAGGTTGGCAACTTATGGACAACAACCAAACCTCGACATCTAAGAAATGCACATCTCAACAGATATGAACTAACTCTGTTAATCCCCCCATTATTATAAAGAGGTGCACCACCTTGAACCTTGCTTGTTTGCTTCCCTCTAAGTATAACAATGATGACCCTACAACAGATGATGCCTTTCATGATTTTGTGCTCGCCACAGATAGATGCATAAGGGTTCGACCTGTTCTAAGAGACACACCCTTTTCACATGCAGATCGAGACCTGTTAGTTGATGGTTCTTGCATCAGGGATAATACAGGCTCACTGCAAGCCTCTTGCACAGGATAGGATAGGATAGGATAAAAGGTTTGTAAAGCTCTCGATTGCTGTGGCGTATTGACGCTAGTGTGTGTGAATACAGATCCAAAAACCGTAGTTATGCCAGCCTAAGTTACAAAAAGCAGCGTCTTCAGGTTCTTTCTAAACAGCCTCATATCTGGTTGGAATCTCAAATCCAGAGGTAGTCTATTCCACAGGTGTGCTGTCCCGTTGGATAGTGTCCTACCTCCCCATCTGGCCCGTTTAACCCTGAAAGTCTTAAGAAGCCCTAGATTAGTAGATCTCAGATGACGTGAGGGAACATAGGGCGTGAATAATTTAGAGACTTCCTCGGCACCCCCTCCATAGAGTGCCTTATGAACCAGGCACAAGGCCTTAAAATCAACCCGCTGCTGTACTGGAAGCCAATGCAATGATTTAATGCCAGCTGAGGTTGGGCAACCCCTTGGGATTTTCAAAAGCAGCCTTGCTGCTGCATTCTGAAGGGACTGGAGCTTTCCCATCTGTATTTTATCTATGCCCATAAAAGGGCGTTGCAGTAATTTAATTTGGAGAGAAGACTCACCATCACCGTCTTCTGGAGGTCACGTGAGATGAATGGGAAAATCTTTCTTAACCCCTTCGACGCTCATGACGAGCTCAGCTCGTCATGAGTTACGCCTGTCGTACGCTCATGACGAGCTGAGCTCGTCATGTAACGCGGGGTTTTTTAAAATTCAGCGAACAGCGGGAAAACGGCCCGCACGCATGAGGTTAAGGTTTTTAGGAGAAAGAAACAGGACGTTGTCAAACTATTATCCTGGGCTGAGAAATGTAACTTCTCATCGAAGATGACCCCCAGGTTCCTAACCTTAGAGACAGGAACCGGACATTTCCCAGCCTCGGCTGGCCACCATGAGTCATTCCATACAGGGGATCCCCCTACAAATTCTATCACCTCCGTTTTGTCTGTATTAATCTTCAGAAAATTGTGGTTCATCCAGACAATGATCTCGGATAGGCAGGCATGGAATTTAGCAGCTGTGACCTCAGGCTGCTTGCCGATGGAGATAACAAGCTGTGAGTCATCAGCATAAGTTACCAACGTGAAACCATGTCTTCTGATGAGCCTCGCTAATGGGGTGACATATATGTTGAACAGTGTGGGGGATAAAGATGATCCCTGTGGGACCCCGCATGGAAGATGAAAACTCTTAGACTCCAGTCCATCCCAAACCAAATTTTGTTCCCTGTCTTCCAAAAAGGAGGCAAGCAAGGCAAGGGCAGTCTCCTCAACCCCCAGATCCTTCAGCCGCTGCACTAACACCGTGTGATTCATGGTGTCAAATGCTGCCGATAGGTCTAGGAGTATAAGGACCGCCCTGCCCCCTTCGTCAACCACCCTCCGAATTTCCTCTGTTGCAACAACCAAGGGCGGTTCGATGGAGTGACAGGCGCGAAAACCATGTTGGGTTGAGTCTAGAAGCTTGTAAGAATTTAAATAGTCACTCAGCACTTTGTTCAGTGATTTCTCAATGACCTTCGCCACCATGGGTAGTCATGCAATCGGACGGTAGTTCTTTAGTACCTCCGGATTCAGGTTCGGTTTTTTAAGCAAGGGCCTAATAGCCACTTGTTTCCACCGAGCCGGGTATAATCCTGTTGTTAGTACTTGATTAATGAGGGGAGTCAGCTTTTCACAAACCTTCTTAGGGGCTAGATGCATAATGGCAGGAGGGCAAGGGTCTCTGGGAGAGCCTGATTTTATAGAGAGGAGCAGCTTTTGCACCTCCTTCTTTGCCAATTCTGGGAAACAGGATAACTTGCACTGCGTCAGCGGCCGATCATCCTCTTCTTATGTCTGTTGACATCCTGGGATCCCTGTGCATTTAAATCGTCCTCATATATCACTTGCACCTTGTTTTGACAGAACAGGGCCAAATTGTTACACATCTTCTGGTCAGCCTTAAAAGCATTTTTCTGCTGAGGTTTTGCCAGAAAATTGACCACTCTAAAAAGTTATTTATTGGAGTTGGCCGCGTCTCTGATTTTGGTAGTATAGTATTGCTCATTAGCAACAATTATCTCATTCTTATATTTCTTATATTTCTGCAGTGCATGGTTATAAATTGTTTTACTGCTCTCACTATAATCTTGTCTCCATGACTTTCCATTCTCCTGCATTCCACCTTTAGAGCTTTGAGCTGAGGACTATACCAAGGAGAGGATCCTTCCTTACGTTTAGCTCTCTCTCAGTGGCTACCTGCTTGGCCGCCGCCTCAATCCATTCATTGAACAGGGATGCCGCAGCATCATTGTCTAAAGAGGACAAGTTCGGGCCCATGTCCAGAGCTATCTCAAAATCACTACCAGTACTAAAGAACAGTGAACATATACACCAACAGCCAATATGCCTTTGGGGTGGCCCATGATTTTGCTGTGGGCTATAAGGGGATTCCTCACCTCAGCTGGCCAACAAATACAACATGCACCTTTAATAGCACAGCTTTTGCAACAATTGTTGCTACTAAAAAAGAGTTGCAATTGTCAAATGTGCTCCATACATTTCCTCCAAAGACTATGTATTATGGAGCAATACGTTAATTGATGCAGAACCAAAAAGAATAGCACTAAAGGGTTGTGAGAACACAATGGTTTACATTGCATCTGCTCCACATGATACTAGCATAAAGGATAATGATATATTCTATGATCCAAAGAATATTTAACAAAGGGTGGGTCTTTTGAGTTCAGTAGAGTTTGCAGTTTCTACAGTAGGAGTTGTAGTGAGTAGCCTGAGTCTCACCCTAGCAGCCTCCCCAGATACACCTGATGGACCAAGCTGCTCCTCTTCATCAGGACCAGCAGGAGTTCCGTTCTCACTAAAAGCTTGTACAGGAGTTCGTAGTGTGGTACGAGTTGGCGGTGTGCTATTCTGTGTGTGATCTGGTCCTACAATATGAAATCACATGATTTTTTAGTAGATCTATGTCTTATAACATAAGTGTTATCATGTCTCTCATAGCTTTAACAATCAATATGCTTAAGTACAACATCTAATATTTGACCAACCCATTGCTCTACATGTTATTTGTTTCGATATTTAGGGGAAAGAGAGTTGCCTTCACCTTTAGTTATGGCATCAATGTGCACTTCTTCAATCTGCCTCAAATGGAAAAAGTAAAATGCAGTTACATGATCAATATTTTTGCAACATCAACATCACAGTTAGCAGCCAGGTGCAATCAGTGATATGCAGGCCATTCACATGTGGAGGTCACTTTCGCAACTACATACTGTAACATTTATACTAGCTTGTAAAAATGACATACAAGTCATTGTAGGTATACAATCCATGAGAAGGAACTTGCACAGCAAAGGGCATACATGTAAATTGTTCTGACTGTTACATACAGTATAGGCCCACAGGTGCCTAGACAGTTTACTAAGGTGCAACATTCAGGGGGAGATTTACTAAGATGTTGCGCTGTCTTTGCCTTACAAAAGTGATGCAAAACAGCACACATTTTTTTTCCAAATTACCTTTCCAGCGCTTAACTTGTTTACCGCTGGAAATAATGTAAAAGTAATGCAAAGCAGAGCATTGCTCTGTTTTACATTACTTTGCACCATAGGGCATACCAAGCATTGTGCATGGGCATCCCATTCAACCACCCAAGGTTTCTCACACTAAACCAAATTTACTAAAGACAGTAGATTGGGTTTAACGTGAGAAAAATGTGCCAGTAAGTTTACCTTTTCTTGGCATACTAGCAATGATGTGGTTATCTGCATCTTTGGAGCTTCTAATTTCAGTGAGGACTGTCTCAAGTAATGGGTGAGATTGTGCACCAAGTTGTAACCATATTTCTGGCCAGCATTAAGCGACAGCCATGGGCATCAGGTTGCACTTGACCGGTACCTAGGTACGAGATAAGGCCAGCTGAAATGAAGCGTGAGTCAGATGCAGAAACCAGGTTCACCCCGGTCAGAAGTCTTACCTCTCTCTGCACGTAGTCTCTGAAATGGAAGTCAAAAATCCTCAGAGGTTTCAAGGCAGCAGGTTATGGTTGAAAACGACTCCATGTCATCGGATAGCTGCTCGATGGTATTCCGGTGCAGCTGTTGACTTTTGACAGGAAAGTTCTAAGGGGGAGAGACTTGATTTTCATGCAAGGCCTCTTGCTGGCCAGATATCTTTAGTACCTTTTCCCGATGAAGATTTCTGCCTTCAGATTTAGTCACTTTTTGGAGCTTGGATTCGTTCCGTGGGGCCAGGCTGTAGCAGCAGTTGAGGCTGATAACATGTTGGGTACTGTAGTATCATCTTGGCAGGCTTTTCCTGGTCCTCCGAAGGTCTTTGAAGCCAAAAGGTTTCTAAGTCCTAGGTTTCAAGATTTGTTAGAGGGAGTTCACTTTGACACGAGCCAAGGGTCCAGGGCTTTGGGACAGCATTTGGGAGTAAATATTCACTCCAGCAGAGGCCATCAGCAGGTGCAGTGTGGGTTCAGGTGGAACTGGTCAGCTGGGCAGTGGCAGAAAACCATTCTTGTAGCTTGTATTGTACCTATAGGCTGAACAGGAGGTCGGCCTTATAACCCTTGTAGTCAATTTCTTTGTCCTGGGTGCAAGTGGAAGAGCAGGTCCAGCCTTCTTGGCTCCTCGAATGTCACAGATAGCCAATCTAGTACTCTTTTGTTATGTCACAGGTCAAAAAGTATTCTGATGAGGGCACTATGAGTGTCACATTTATGCCAGGTACCAGCCTGTGGGTGGGGATGACTCCTGAATTCTCCCGAACCAATAGGGTAAAATATCCCAGGCCATTCCTGTGCGCCCTACTACAAACAGATCTACAGTGCCCCTCTCTACCTAAAACCAAGATAAAAGAATATTTCTTCTCCCTGTGCATATCTCCTATGCCCACCCAATAAGTGTAACGAAGAGCCCCTACACCTCTGGTCACTTTAAACCAGTTCAGGGGAAGCTCCTCTCCCCCTAGGATTGGAGTCTGTCTGGCTGGGGGGGATAAAGGCGAGGGTAGGACCAGGTGTTAGCTAATTCGGCTTGTGAAAGTGTAGGCCTCAATGCAGTTAATGAAGTTCCTGGGCACATCCCACAAGTCATTCTGTAATTGAGAAGCAACACCTCCCCACGCACAAGTCCTTTTGTCCCTGCTCTGGGAAAAAGCTCACACCGTATCAAGGAGGTTGTTAAGCTGCAGGCTGACAGTTGGAGCTTTTGCAAATGGGCATCAACAGGCTTTAGGGAGAAAAAAGATGACTTTCTAAAATTACACTTCCTATGTCACCAGTGAATTTTGACTGATAATAATATATTTCGAAGCGTCAAAATTTTTTATTTTGTAGCTGTGTCCTAGCCAGATATAACATTATTAACTTTATAATGTATGCCAATGCTTTCTTATGGAACAGCCAATCCTACTTCAGTGAAACTAGATTTTGGAGCCTTTTCACTATTAGGGCATGTTTAACCTTAAACCTTTACATGCTCTATGTCTAAATAGCATGCACCCTGTCTTATGGGCAGTCAGGCCCAGTTAGTGGTGACCTATTAATATTTAAAAGGAAGGTTTAGGCCTGACACAAGAGGTTATCTTGACAGGTCGGGTTTACAGTTTTAAAACTGAACAGCCTGGCTATAGATGGAAGGCTTGCAGTCATGCTCACACTGTCACTTTAGTGAATGGTGCAATGAGTGCTGCAGTTCAAAAGTGACATTTAACTTATAGGCCCTGGGTAAACTTTGTACCATAACCTAAAGGTTTATAGGTAATTGAAAGATGTCAATTAGGGGTATGCAAATGCCATCATGTCGAAAGGAGAAGCACAAGCACTTTACCAGTAGTTATCCATGTTAAACTGCACAGAGCACTATGGTCAGCAAACATAGTCAAGGACGCAATGTGTGGTTACACCATGCAAAAGGGAGTTATTTTCAACACTGACATCACTGATCTTGCTGGTGAAGTAATTTGCAAATTCCTCACACCTGGACAACTCTAATTGGGGTGGGGTGGTGATTGTTATTGAAAGATACAGAATAGATCCCTTTGAGGACATTTTACTTCAGTCAAATGTTTTTGTAAGTTGTGGGCATTTGGCTTTAGAGAGAATCTTTTATAGGTTTACCTTGAGTCTTTGATTTAAAACAGAGAGCCATTTGAGGGGTGCTTTCTGCATCTCCTTTTAGCTTTTCTCAAGTTGTACCTTTGTATGTTCACATGGTATCAGTACCAACGTGAGGGGTAGCAGTACTACTGTTGGAAGAGGAGGGGGTGATGGTGTCTAGAATGTATTTCAAACGTTTATTGTTCTCTATAACAAGAGTGTTAGTGTTTGAGCATGAGCTGTGAGAAGCAGTGGGTGGATGTTACCATCATTTTTATAGTGTCTGGGATCATGATTTTTAGTGAGGTGTCTGGTGTTTTGGAGGTGATCATCTTTTGAGTGCTTGAAGTTGGGAGGATGCAGAGTAGATGGACATGCAGATATTGATGGCCAGACCAGTGAAATTGGAGGGGGTTTTGAATTTCAATGAAACTATCTTTAACAATGATGAGATCAATGCTGAAACCTTTGTTGCTTGTTCTTATATTCAGATGTTGAGTGAGAGGGTTTTCAAGTTGAAAGGGTTTCCGGTAGCTGGCATGTTTGTGTTGCCCATTATTCTATCAGATGTCAGATCTCATATAAATCAACTGTTGTTTGAATTGAGCAGTAGCTCACTTTTGAATACACTAATGTCCTCTTGGAAGGCATCATTCCGGGGGTGCTAAATAAGGTGTAGCATCGTTTTCAATAGGGGCCCCCACAAATAAAGTTTCCAAAACAGGCTCAGGTTGCGGCATACCACAACCAAAAAATAATCATCAACAAGGTCCTACCGACCTGAAATTATCACAAAGGATGAAATCATAACAGAAAAAATCCAGATCACATTTTATACTTAGTTTAACATATTTCTCATAATTTAATTTTATATTTTTGTATTCTTTCATAAACGAATTTCAACCTACTTATCACAGTTTTAAACACATCTCTTAGCTATGTTTATTGATATTTGCATATTGACCTTATCCATTTGTCACAAACTGCATCTGTTGTTAAGCTAAATACATTTATTTACATAATTTAAACATTTTTTACACAGAAGACATACAACCCCAGTTGCCCCATCTACTTCGCACTCTCATACCATGTACCACATAATCCTCATACAGAAGTCTGGAATAGACAACATCCTTCATGCAGCAGCAGCATCTATTTTCTTCTCTCCTTCTGGTGTAGTGGCCCCGGACTGGACACAACAACAACTAAATAAGGCTTATAATGCAGAGGGTTGAGTCTTTTAAAATAATGGTAACTCCTCCCCTGGTATATAGGTACCTTTCCAGTGTAACAATGGCTCGTGATGCCATCTGAAAACAATTTTCTGTGAGACCAAGATTATCTAGCTCTTTTCAATGGAAGATAGCAGAAGAAGCAAATATGTTGGAGATAGTAGATCTGCATGTACGATAACACAGTTAAAATGAGGGAATGAGGACTGCTTTGGAAGTTTTTGGGCCTTAAGGGTGCTGGGGTATTCTGATCTGGGTTGGTTCTGTTGTGTGGTGGGAGTGGAGGAAGGGGACACTCTGTCAATATGTTATGGAAGATATTAGTTGTTTGTGGTAGAGGAGAGGGTATAAAAAGAGGAAAGAGAGTGGGAGTCAAGTACTCATTTTTACGTCGATCACAAATTACGCATAATCTCTTGGGAGATTGCAGTCAAAATGGCTGTTACCAGCTGGTATCTTCACATGGAATTCTGTATGGAATTATGCATATTCCTTGAAATGTGGACACATAATTACCATACGGAATTCCAGATGTATTTCTAATGCCGAGAGCCTTAAGCAGGTTTTAATAGAGTAGTTGTTTCCTTGTGTGGTGGGCGTGAAAGGAAGGGAGCTGGAAAGGATGGAGAGGGAAGGGAAATCATAGTGGCAGTGACCAGGGAAGAAGGCGTGCCAGCTGTTGCAGCTAAAGCTCATGGGGCCTCATTTATGAGAAATGACGCATCGCTGCGTGAAAGCAGCGATGCGTCACTTTTCACTGCGCACTCCTTGCGACATTCCTGATGCGTCATATTTAATGTATGACGCATCATGCCGCAAGGAGTTACAGATACGTCAGTATTTCTGACGTATCTGTAAGCTCAAAAGTGACGCATTGCTGGAGTGTGTCACAAAAGTGACGCAACTCCAGCAATGCGTCCTTTCACATGGGGAAAGCCCCATGTGAAAGGGCTTGCGTCAGTCTTACACCTGCTGTGAGGCAGGCGCAAGATTTTGACGCAACAGCGTCCTAAAAGTGACGCAGTGAAATCTCATAGATTTCACTGCGTCACTATTACGAGGCTTTTTGCGGGGGAACGCCCCCTCTGCATACATTATACCTGACGCAGGTATAATGTGGCGCAGGGGTTTAAAAAGTGACACATCTACCTAGATGCGTCACTTTTTAAATATGGCGCAACAAGGCGCATTTTTTACGCCGCTGGTGCGTCACAAAAAGTGACGCAACGGTGGCGTAAAAGTGACGCAAGGGCTCATAAATGAGGCCCATGGAATTTTACCAGCCAGAGTTTTTGGCCAGTAAATCTGGGCTGGTGTTCTTACACTAATGAAAAGTGGGATCAGCTACACCAGACCATAATAGATCCAGCAGAGCGGTTTGTAATCTGAGCATATAACTTCACCTAACTCGTAAACAGGTTCATAGTGTATGTATTTGCAGTTCAAGGTGGGTGATTTTGCAAATTATGTGGCCAAGATCTGATTTAAAGTAATTGCCTAATTGTTTGAAATGTTTTATGCATGTAGAGACAGAGCGATGATTAACATTTGACAAGGTTGCATAGTCTGGTGTAATGTCTAATTAGAGATATGAATAGTTAAGGATGGTTAGGTGAGGGTCGGAACAGGGAGGAACTGGTATGTGAGGTGGGGGTAGAAAGTTGACTTAGAGGGTTGCCCTCGACAGCTCTCTCTCCAAATAATAATCCAGTTTCTTACAGTCTACAAACAGAGATGCACATCATTATTGATAAAGAGAAGGCTTTTCAAAGTTGTTAAGTTTTGGCTGTGAAATTTGCCAGTGAATTGTGTTTTTAAGTTTGTAGACAAAGTATTGTACTGCAATTTTAATTAGAGCACTGGCGTACACGATTTGCAATCTGCTGTTTCCACAGTCTTTAACCTTTTATGGAAGATAAATTAGTTGCTGTTGAATCAGTGTTAGTTAAGGAAGTAGGCAGAGTCAGTATCCAGCAGTTGCGTGTATTACAAATATAGAGAAGTATATGGATTCTGCAATTTAACAATAAAGGCGTAAGAAACATTAATACATAGGGTAACTTTGACAGGTCTGTATGACATCATTAGCTGATAATTGCACAGGTGTTTTTCAATTTGTTACCATGCTTATCATGCCTTCAAATTGAGGTACATTTGGTTTGCATTGGGGAGATCTATACTGGCAAATAGTAAGAGGTTATTTGTATAAATAGTAAAAATAATGATATTGCTGCAATTGCATGTGCACTTTGAGAAACACAATACATAGGCAGAGGCAGCAAAATGCTAAGGAAGTACACATTTGCCTACACTTTGATGGCAAATTATGTCAGGAATAGCCAGAAAATCACCAGATCCATTCACCGGTTGTGGGCTATGCTGCACAATCAGTTTTACTCCCTGGTTGGTCTTGAGGATTAGGTTTGTAATGAAGACACGATGAGGGTGTGCATTTTTACATGAACCACTCTTTGAACAAGTTTCCTTACTATGGCACGAATTCGGATGGTCTCATAGAATAAATCAATTTAAAAACTAATAAGCACACTCTGGTGTGGCTGGGGCTGCACCTTGTCATGGTCCTTGGTGGCAGAATGTAACTGAGAAATTAAAAGATAAAATTAGAAATGGTTGACTTCTATCCAGACCTATGCCAGATGTGCTAAGAGTAAGACTCCTCACATCTACAGTGAGAAAAGATACATGCATTCTAAAAGTTAGTGTAGATTATCTTTAGACTCAACAGAGTACTGTTTAACAAACTATTTAAAAACTTCAGTCCAAAACAAGATCAGTCACCTTTAAATTTGTTTTTCTTCAGAAGTATGGTTGCACACTGATTGAGGTTTGTTTGTCTTTCTGATTTTAGTTTATTTTCTTAGTTTATTGTTGGTTCTCAAACCCCCTTCCCTTGGGGTCATAGGTAGGTGAGGGCAGTGAACACCGCTCTGTTCGTGGAGTTTGCAGAGTTTTATTTACTCTGAAGAGCTTGCGGTGTGCAGAAAACTCCTCTCCGCATAGTGCAGCAGACTTTTTCACCTGCTTGTGCTCACAAACGGTAAGTTTGCGAACCCAACCTGCCGCTCGGGTAGAATTTCAACCAGAGCAGCAGGAAGACCAATGCGAATGGTAGTTAGAACTGCACTCCGCCACTTGTGGAACTTTGCAAAAAATGTTTGTCACTTTGCAGAGTTCTGCGTAGCGAAACTACGCAAACTACGCCAAGACCTGGTCATGGGAAGGTTTCTGGGGTATTCAATTCAGTGAGCGTCTGGTGTCAACAGGGATTGTAGGGTTCATGTTGCTTTTACAATCCTGCAGGGAAAAGAACATGTTCAAATGTTCAATATTAATCAGATATGATAGAATGTGAATCTCACAAACTTAGGTCACCCAGGCAGTCTGATTTTGGGAAAGTTTGATACTGACTGATTTGCTAAATCAGGTTCAGTTGGCGTGTATGGACAACCAGATTAGGAGGTCCCATGTAGTTAACATGTATCAGTGGTTAGACAGTATGCAATAGGAAGGCTTGGGGAATAGCCAAGCTAGGGAATGCAAGAACCTGCATGCATCAGCTGCTTCCTCAATTACTTCTTTATTACCAGCAAACCAGATGGTCAATTCTTTAGCAACACCCATATTGCATTTTGGGGATACACTAAAGTTAAACAAATTCTTGATGTAGATTACATTTTCTTGTGCCTACCCACAGCCTTCCAAACACCAGAGTGAAAATTGGTTTTCAAAATGTAGCAGGCCAGTTTCTTTGGTTTCATCAGATGTTCCAGTATTGTACAGGGTGTTAACTAGCACATTTGAAAAATCAACATGCAACTGTGTGTGAAGAATACTTCAAAAAGATAGCTGTTGGTGAGAGAGTAGAATAATTTAAACTTATAAAAGGAGGTGGTGGTGAGGAAGAAGGAGATGTCTTGTGAAGCAGCCCTGTGACTGTTAATCGTATTGTGTGAACATCACCCACAGTGACATCAACATGGCACAACAAAAAGAGGTATACAGTCACCCCAAAGTGTCCCAAACAGCTTAACTGCTTCTCGTTAGTCACTTGTGGAGATATCTGCATGAAGAAAACCGTCACAATGATCCCCTATCAAGTTTAAATTCAGTAATGTGACGCTGTACCACCGAACCTATGAAAATTTTGAATTATACAATAGAAATCTGGGCAAAATGTCAGTGATCGGGCTCATACCTTTTTCTTTACTGGAAAGAACTGGGTTTCTGTTGTTTGTAGAGAGAGACCCTCTGTCCAAAATGGAAACTTCAAAGTTGGACCTATTTTTCCTCTGTTGCTGTGCCTGCCAGTTCCATCAAGTGCTGTAATTAGTGGGTAAAGCAATGAAGGATAGTGCAATGGCATCCGGTCTATCTCACAACCTGGACCAGTAGTGACACCACAGACTGCATGTGCATCACTAACAGAGGCCAGATTTACTAAAAAATCATGCAATGCAGCGTAGCATGAGAAAATGCTGTGCATTGTGGTACATGATAGGGAGAGAGCAGAAATGGGCCATATTTGCAAAGATATGCCTAATTTCTGCAGGTTCCCTGTGCTGGCGCACAGTGTAATGCCTAATACCAACAAAGACACCATTGTGCCATGATGCAAGGCTATCTGCGTTACAAGCAGGATTCTTTTAATAAAGGAAGGGGTACCTTCCTTCACAAAAACAATCTGCAAGGGCATATTCCTTTTCCTATGTGTGCTACAGAATACAGCACACATGGAAAGCCGAAGTAAAGAGGAGAAATACAAATATTTCTTCTTGTTACGCCTGGGTCTGGGGGGGCACACAAACACCCTCCACATAACCATCTCCATCTTCAATACCTGGATCACTACCTGCACGGATCCCTGGCTCCTATAAAAGCCAACAAAGCCATGAGAACGAGAGCACAAGCATGCTGGTACATAGAAGATCTAAGGCGCAAAATGCCACTGCAAGCAACTTGATCACAGATGGAGACAAAATAAGAAAGACAGTGACAAGATCACTTAGAAATCCGCCTTCAGAAGTTACAATCAGCAAATCAGAGTTATCAACTGCTCTGTGTCTATCAACTGTATTGAAAGCAGCACCAGCAGAGCCACTCTAGCAGCAAGCTCAACCAGGGTAACTCCCTCCCTGGAACTCTATACCCAGCTATACCTATACAGCAATAATAAAATCACCAGCATGTTCAAAAACCGCAAGCCAACTGGACCCTTACACTCCTGCTGCCCTTCTCCCGATCTCTACCAAGACCCAGAGGACCAATATTACCACCTGGCCCACCATCACCACTCAAGAAACTGCAACAACCGACAGTCCATATACTCTGTCATACCCTCTGACTCCTTCCCTCAGCAAGTGATCATCAAAGGACTTCCACAGCAGAGTCCTCCTTCCAATCATATATGACTCAGTCATCATAGCCATCTACCCAGATGCCTTCAACCATGCCATCGAACTCCTCCTCATTAAGAAATTATAAGCAGACCCGAGGTCACTTGCCAAATAGAAACCTATATCCCCCACATGTCTAAATGAATGGAAAACATAAGCAAAAGCCTAGCCACTCATTACAATTATAAACATGTCCTCGATATCACTCAATCCAGATTCAGGCCAGAACAGAGATGGATCACTGATAAAATATTGACTCCTAAAACCTCGACCTACAAAAATATTGCTGAAAAAATATTGTAAACAAAACAGGTGATGGACTGAATGTGGATCAATGTCACACATTCACCCCAGTCCGAAGATCTGGGCCCAAATCCATCGTTTTTTTGCACTCCACACCACCCTGGGTTAGACAATGGCAATATGCAAATCAGCTCTGACCCTGTGCCCCATGGGAGCAGTCCAGTCCGAACTACAAAAGCCATGTCCTTCCCAGAACGGAATCAAGCATCCGAGGACCTGACCGGTTTCGAGGTAACACCTCTCATCAGCCCGGCTAGCTTGACTCAAGTGGTGTGGAGTGCCTGGGACCCACGTCTGAGCATCCCCAGCGCACTTAGGGCGGAATTTGCAAACAAAACAGGTGATGGACCGAATGTGGATCAATGTCACACATTCACCCCAGTCCGAAGATCTGGGCCCAAATCCATCGTTTTTTTGCACTCCACACCACCCTGGGTTAGACAATGGCGATATGCAAATCAGCTCTGACCCTGTGCCCCATGGGAACAGTCCAGTCCGAACTACAAAAGCCATGTCCTTCCTAGAACGGAATCAAGCATCCGAGGACCGGACCGGTTTCGAGGTAACACCTCTCATCAGCCCGGCTAGCTTGACTCCAGTGGTGTGGAGTGCCTGGGACCCACGTCTGAGCATCCCCAGCGCACTTAGGGCGGAATTTGCAAACAAAACAGGTGATGGACCGAATGTGGATCAATGTCACACATTCACCCCAGTCCGAAGATCTGGGCCCAAATCCATCGTTTTTTTGCACTCCACACCACCCTGGGTTAGACAATGGCGATATGCAAATCAGCTCTGACCCTGTGCCCCATGGGAACAGTCCAGTCCGAACTACAAAAGCCATGTCCTTCCCAGAACGGAATCAAGCATCCGAGGACCGGACCGGTTTCGAGGTAACACCTCTCATCAGCCTGGCTAGCTTGACTCCAGTGGTGTGGAGTGCCTGGGACCCACGTCTGAGCATCCCCAGCGCACTTAGGGCGGAATTTGCAAACAAAACAGGTGATGGACCGAATGTGGATCAATGTCACACATTCACCCCAGTCCGAAGATCTGGGCCCAAATCCATAGTTTTTATTGCACTCCACACCACCCTGGGTTAGACAATGGCGATATGCAAATCAGCTCTGACCCTGTGCCCCATGGGAACAGTCCAGTCCGAACTACAAAAGCCATATCCTTCCCAGAACGGAATCAAGCATCCGAGGACCGGACCGGTTTCGAGGTAACACCTCTCATCAGCCCGGCTAGCTTGACTCCAGTGGTGTGGAGTGCCTGGGACGCTTGATTCCGTTCTGGGAAGGACATGGCCTTTGTAGTTCGGACTGGACTGTTCCCATGGGGCACAGGGTCAGAGCTGATTTGCATATCGCCATTGTCTAACCCAGGGTGGTGTGGAGTGCAAAAAAACGATGGATTTGGGCCCAGATCTTTGGACTGGGGTGAATATGTGACATTGATCCACATTCTGTCCATCACCTGTTTTGTTTGCAATTGCCGCCATAAGTGCGCTGGGGATGCTCGGACGTGGGTCCGAGGCACTCCACACCACTGGAGTCAAGCTAGCCGATGAGAGGTGTTGCCTCGAAACCAGTCCGTTCCTCGGATGCTTGATTCCGTTCTGGGAAGGACATGGCTTTTGTAGTTCGGACTGGACTGTTCCCATGGGGCACAGGGTCAGAGCTGATTTGCATATCGCCATTGTCTAACCCAGGGTGGTGTGGAGTGCAAAAAAACGATGGATTTGGGCCCAGATCTTTGGACTGGGGTGAATGTGTGACATTGATCCACATTCTGTCCATCACCTGTTTTGTTTGCAATTGCCGCCATAAGTGCGCTGGGGATGCTCAGACGTGGATCCCAGGCACTCCACACCACTGGAGTCAAGCTAGCCGGGCTGATGAGAGGTGTTACCTCGAAACCGGTCCGGTTCCTCGGATGCTTGATTCCGTTCTGGGAAGGACATGGCTTTTGTAGTTCGGACTGGACTGTTCCCATGGGGCACAGTGTCAGAGCTGATTTGCATATCGCCATTGTCTAACCCAGGGTGGTGTGGAGTGCAAAAAAACGATGGATTTGGGCCCAGATCTTTGGACTGGGGTGAATGTGTGACATTGATCCACATTCTGTCCATCACCTGTTTTGTTTGCAATTGCCGCCATAAGTGCGCTGGGGATGCTCAGACGTGGGTCCCAGGCACTCTACACCACTGGAGTCAAGCTAGCCGGGCTGATGAGAGGTGTTACCTCGAAACCGGTCCGGTCCTCGGATGCTTGATTCCGTTCTGGGAAGGACATGGCTTTTGTAGTTCGGACTGGACTGTTCCCATGGGGCACAGGGTCAGAGCTGATTTGCATATCGCCATTGTCTAACCCAGGGTGGTGTGGAGTGCAAAAAAACAATGGATTTGGGCCCAGATCTTTGGACTGGGGTGAATGTGTGACATTGATCCACATTCTGTCCATCACCTGTTTTGTTTGCAATTGCCGCCATAAGTGCGCTGGGGATGCTCAGACGTGGGTCCCAGGCACTCCACACCACTGGAGTCAAGCTAGCCGGGCTGATGAGAGGTGTTACCTCGAAACCGGTCCCGTCCTCGGATGCTTGATTCCGTTCTGGGAAGGACATGGCTTTTGTAGTTCAGACTGGACTGTTCCCATGGGGCACAGGGTCAGAGCTGATTTGCATATCGCCATTGTCTAACCCAGGGTGGTGTGGAGTGCAAAAAAACGATGGATTTGGGCCCAGATCTTTGGACTGGGGTGAATGTGTGACATTGATCCACATTCTGTCCATCACCTGTTTTGTTTGCAATTGCCGCCATAAGTGCGCTGGGGATGCTCAGACGTGGGTCCCAGGCACTCCACACCACTGGAGTCAAGCTAGCCGGGCTGATGAGAGGTGTTACCTCGAAACCGGTCCGGTCCTCAGATGCTTGATTCCGTTCTAGGAAGGACATGGCTTTTGTAGTTCGGACTGGACTGTTCCCATGGGGCACAGGGTCAGAGCTGATTTGCATATCGCCATTGTCTAACCCAGGGTGGTGTGGAGTGCAAAAAAACGATGGATTTGGGCCCAGATCTTTGGACTGGGGTGAATGTGTGACATTGATCCACATTCTGTCCATCACCTGTTTGGTTTGCAATTGCCGCCATAAGTGCGCTGGGGATGCTCAGACGTGGGTCCCAGGCACTCCACACCACTGGAGTCAAGCTAGCCGGGCTGATGAGAGGTGTTACCTCGAAACCGGTCCGGTCCTCGGATGCTTGATTCCGTTCTGGGAAGGACATGGCTTTTGTAGTTCGGACTGGACTGTTCCCATGGGGCACAGGGTCAGAGCTGATTTGCATATCGCCATTGTCTAACCCAGGGTGGTGTGGAGTGCAAAAAAATAATGGATTTGGGCCCAGATCTTTGGACTGGGGTGAATGTGTGACATTGATCCACATTCTGTCCATCACCTGTTTTGTTTGCAATTGCCGCCATAAGTGCGCTGGGGATGCTCAGACGTGGGTCCCAGGCACTCCACACCACTGGAGTCAAGCTAGCCGGGCTGATGAGAGGTGCTACCTCGAAACCGGTCCGGTTCCTCGGATGCTTGATTCCGTTCTGGGAAGGACATGGCTTTTGTAGTTCGGACTGGACTGTTCCCATGGGGCACAGGGTCAGAGCTGATTTGCATATCGCCATTGTCTAACCCAGGGTGGTGTGGAGTGCAAAAAAACGATGGATTTGGGCCCAGATCTTTGGACTGGGGTGAATGTGTGACATTGATCCACATTCTGTCCATCACCTGTTTTGTTTGCAATTGCCGCCATAAGTGCGCTGGGGATGCTCAGACGTGGGTCCCAGGCACTCCACACCACTGGAGTCAAGCTAGCCGGGCTGATGAGAGGTGTTACCTCGAAACCGGTCCGGTTCCTCGGATGCTTGATTCCGTTCTGGGAAGGACATGGCTTTTGTAGTTCGGACTGGACTGTTCCCATGGGGCACAGGGTCAGAGCTGATTTGCATATCGCCATTGTCTAACCCAGGGTGGTGTGGAGTGCAAAAAAACGATGGATTTGGGCCCAGATCTTTGGACTGGGGTGAATGTGTGACATTGATCCACATTCTGTCCATCACCTGTTTTGTTTGCAATTGCCTCCATAAGTGCCCTGGGGATGCTCAGACGTGGGTCCCAGGCACTCCACACCACTAGAGTCAAGCTAGCCGGGCTGATGAGAGGTGTTACCTCGAAACCGGTCCGGTCCTCGGATGCTTGATTCCGTTCTGGGAAGGACATGGCTTTTGTAGGTTGGACTGGACTGTTCCCATGGGGCACAGGGTCAGAGCTGATTTGCATATCGCCATTTTCTAACCCAGGGTGGTGTGGAGTGCAAAAAAACGATGGATTTGGGCCCAGATCTTTGGACTGGGGTGAATGTGTGACATTGATCCACATTCTGTCCATCACCTGTTTTGTTTGCAATTGCCGCCATAAGTGCGCTGGGGATGCTCAGACGTGGGTCCCAGGCACTCCACACCACTGGAGTCAAGCTAGCCGGGCTGATGAGAGGTGTTACCTCGAAACCGGTCCGGTCCTCGGATGCTTGATTCCGTTCTGGGAAGGACATGGCTTTTGTAGTTCGGACTGGACTGTTCCCATGGGGCACAGGGTCAGAGCTGATTTGCATATCGCCATTGTCTAACCCAGGGTGGTGTGGAGTGCAAAAAAACGATGGATTTGGGCCCAGATCTTTGGACTGGGGTGAATGTGTGACATTGATCCACATTCTGTCCATCACCTGTTTTGTTTGCAATTGCCGCCATAAGTGCGCTGGGGATGCTCAGACGTGGGTCCCAGGCACTCCACACCACTGGAGTCAAGCTAGCCGGGCTGATGAGAGGTGTTACCTCGAAACCGGTCCGGTCCTCGGATGCTTGATTCCGTTCTGGGAAGGACATGGCTTTTGTAGTTCGGACTGGACTGTTCCCATGGGGCACAGGGTCAGAGCTGATTTGCATATCGCCATTGTCTAACCCAGGGTGGTGTGGAGTGCAAAAAAACGATGGATTTGGGCCCAGATCTTTGGACTGGGGTGAATGTGTGACATTGATCCACATTCTGTCCATCACCTGTTTTGTTCGAAAAAATATTGTAGACATAAATATCGACACCCTATACTTAAACAAGACATTACACATACATTGATAAAAATATAGTCTATAAAAAAATTGATGACAAAAATATCAACAACATTAAATATAGTTAACAAAAATATCGATAACATTAAAAATAAAAGAAATACACCAAAAATATCGATATCAACAAAATAGGCTACACAAATATTGATACAATACATATAAACAACATCGAAAAGAACATTCAAAATTAAAAAATACTATTTAAAATTATAACATTTTATTACATAACCCAAATACTTAAACTAAACTATAACAAGATATATAAAACATATTTAATTATTTAAAACAAATACTATTATAATACTAACACAAATAAATAAATAAATTAACTATACAACATTAAATAGATATCCAACAAACCAAAAATGAATTAAAATAAATATATATCTACTATAAATAATTTAAATTACATTTATTTACACATACATTTAAATAACAACAATAAATAACATAAATACAAACATTAAATAAACATTATAGATATGTTAAACTAATTAGAAGGTAACTTCTAAAAAAGTGTTTTAAAGTATCTCAACCAATAAATGTAAACTAAACAAAAACTAACCAATCGAAAATGTTAACTAATTAAATAAACACTATAAAAACAAGTAATTAATTAACACAATATTACTGTTTATCGGACAATCAAGGTGGAAGAGCATTACTTTGTGATAGAGAGAACAGACAAAAAAAGAAGAACTATATAGACAACTATTTTGAATGTTCTACTGCACAGGTACCAAATCTATAACAAAATATAAATACTTCACCTTTTTATAATTTAATTAAGTAAAATCATTACATGTTTTTCTTTAAATATCACAGATTAAACTTCATTACAAACACACCTAGAAAAGCCCACAATATTTAATTCAACATCATTAAAAATATAACAAACTAAATATAGAACTTAACATAAAAATAAATAAATTGATTTGATTTTTAAAATAAAATATAAGTACCAAACATAGCTAACAAATACTTTTCCTTTTACAGCTGCCACAAAATTCAACTAAACATCAACAAAAACAACTACATCAAGGATAATTAGTTAGTATGTAATTTGTATTACAAAAAGTTTTAAAATAAGAACTAAATAGCACATGCATTAATGTTATTACCGGTCAAAAACAAGCCAATTATCAAAATAACCTCATTTATAACCAATAAAATAACTTTTAAAATACATCAACTCAAAACGCAATAGCAAAATAGTTCCTATCAAACTGCAAATAGTTTCCAATTAATTACTAATTAAGGAACATAGGAATTAATAACAACATATTATACACCCTATTACAGACTGTGTATAAATATCAATTTATTTAGCAATTCCTACATACTTGAAACATTGCAACTCTTAACTAGCAATTCCTTAAACATAACTATTAAAGATTCACAATTCTTACACTGCAATACAACTGCACCAAAAAAGGTTACAACAGATAACTTCGAAGAAAACTACAAAATCTACATAAAAGAAAGTAAGTATATAAAGAAACTAACAAATAGAACAAAGTAATGAACAATAAATTAAATAAAAAGACAATTTTAACTAATAAATACTTTACTCTTCTCAGCTTCTGCAAACTGCACCAGCAAAAAACATCCATGAAATTAAAGTCCTCAACTACAACTAGTAAGCATTAATTGTTTTACTACCAAAGACAAAACAATACAATTTAAATAAAAGTATGTGTAAAATTTTAATAACAGGAACATTTTGATTTCATTCCAAAAGAAAATATAACAGTGAATAAACAACAACCTTCAAATCATACCATCAAGAAATGTAAAGCAACAATAATGTAAGTATATTTTATATATTATTAATTATACTAGCATGTTTATTATTTACCAATGCATAATTATTAAACACACACACACACACACATATATATATATGTAAACGCAGCATTCTCCTGTTCCGGAGCCCCCGGCCCTTCAGGGCGACCTCATTAAAATGATGGGCACGGAGCAGCCCATCTAAACACCAGCAAGTGTAACAAAAGAGATGAGGCCCATTGCTGGAAATGACGCTTTATTTCAGTATCCTGCAGCACGACACCCTTCCAGTTTCCTAACGTTTCGGCCTCACTTGGCCTTGCTCACAGGTGGAAGGTAGACGATTTAATTGCCAGGTGCGCTCGTGCTTGCTTTAAAAAGTTCTGGGATCACGTGGCTACAAGTTGAAATACAAATCCCACAGTGCACTGTCGCTTATCTAAAAATAACAAACTGGAAGTCCTCGTTATTTTCAAATTTCAAAGTGAATAGTAAGTACCTTTGTGGCAGTTGCACTGGTGTTGGTGTGGAATCCTTTGATAGAAACAGCCAGGTAAGTTAGTATCACTCGCACATTTGTTCTATTACTTCCGATGGTCTGAACAAAGTCTCATTTCACCAGCACGATCAGAAATGGAAGTAAACCATCTCCGAATCCCTTCCAACATGCGCTCATATTTTCACCTTAGTGGCGCTCCTAAGTAGGCTGGGCGCATGAGTGGGTCATGCTCCTCCATGAAATCCAAACGCAGCATTCTCCTGTTCCGGAGCCCCCGACCCTTCAGGGCGACCTCATTAAAATGATGGGCACGGAGCAGCCCATCTAAACACCAGCAAGTGTAACAAAAGAGATGAGGCCCATTGCTGGAAATGACGCTTTATTTCAGTTTCCTGCAGCACGACACCCTTCCAGTTTCCTAACGTTTCGGCCTCACTTGGCCTTGCTCACAGGTGGAAGGTAGACGATTTAATTGCCAGGTGCGCTCGTGCTTGCTTTAAAAAGTTCTGGGATCACGTGGCTACAAGTTGAAATACAAATCCCACAGTGCACTGTCGCTTATCTAAAAATAACAAACTGGAAGTCCTCGTTATTTTCAAATTTCAAAGTGAATAGTAAGTACCTTTGTGGCAGTTGCACTGGTGTTGGTGTGGAATCCTTTGATAGAAACAGCCAGGTAAGTTAGTATCACTCGCACATTTGTTCTATTACTTCCGATGGTCTGAACAAAGTCTCATTTCACCAGCACGATCAGAAATGGAAGTAAACCATCTCCGAATCCCTTCCAACATGCGCTCATATTTTCACCTTAGTGGCGCTCCTAAGTAGGCTGGGCGCATGAGTGGGTCATGCTCCTCTATGAAATCCAAACGCAGCATTCTCCTGTTCCGGAGCCCCCGACCCTTCAGGGCGACCTCAATAAAATGATGGGCACGGAGCAGCCCATCTAAACACCAGCAAGTGTAACAAAAGAGATGAGGCCCATTGCTGGAAATGACGCTTTATTTCAGTATCCTGCAGCACGACACCCTTCCAGTTTCCTAACGTTTCGGCCTCACTTGGCCTTGCTCACAGGTGGAAGGTAGACGATTTAATTATATATGTATGTATGTATGTGTGTAAGTGTATATATATATATATATATATATATATACAAACGTAGTTTTCGGCATGTCAAGCCAGATGGTCCAGTGGAAGGCTAGCAGTAGCCGAAACGCGTAGGCCGTCCATTTCTAGGCACGTTAATTTGCACATGGTGTGTGAATAAAGGAACTTTGTGTAACCTTACCTGCTTGCTGTGCCGTGACTTCTGCTGTAAAGTTGTAGCGAGAATAATCCAAGGTATATATATATATATATATATATATATATATATATATATATATATATATATATATATATATATATATATATATATATATATATATATGTATATATGTAAGCTCACGTGTAAAAACACAAGCCACACTCGCGGGGATCTAGGTCAAAAGCTTTATTCTCCCAACAGCATGCTAGTATAGCTTGGAGACACAGGAAAAAAGTTCATTAGTTGTCCTGTTTCGTCATATACATCCTGACGCGTTTCGAAGGCTCCTGCCTTCTTCTTCAGAGGACGACAAACTGATTGCAGGAAGATGGCAGGATACACCTTTCTTTAAATTTGAAGACACGCCTCTGGATGGGCTGGGCTATTGCCGCTGTGCCTAGTGGTACTTGTATTCCTGCCCTTAATCTTTATCGCGTATTGCGTCTTTTTTTCGGGTCCTCAGCTTCAGTCGAAAAGCAGTTGCCTGGAATCCCCTCGCCAGCCAGGCGGCGTCTCGGTGATGGAGCAGGGGACGGATATATATCCATACTCCCAACAACCTGTATGCTTGCCGTTTGTCGACTCCTCCCAGGTCGTCGCTTGGCGGTGCTAAGCGTTTGCAGTTTCTGCTGCGAGGCTCCCTTTTCCATCAAAGCGCTTGTGCACACTTCCATAGCGGGTGCGGCAACGAATGGTGATATATATATATATGAATTCCACAATCTTATATCGGATCAATGCCTCGATCATCCCACAGGTACGGACCACAAACGTCGAGTTATTTTCAAATCTTCTTTATTTGATACAGTTTTAAAAGTGCAAGTGCGATGTCATATTGTAGCAAGTGCCCAGCCTGCAGTCTTTCAACTGCCCCACGGCAGTCTTGATCACATCATATATATATATATATATATATATATATATATATATATATATATATATACATATTACCTAGTAGGTAGTTATAGTTAGGACCTATTTTCCATAGGAAATATGCAACATTCTATTCCCAATAACTTTGGCGCCGATTGACGAATCTCCGCAAAATTTTCAAAACTCGTGGGGCGCTCCACTCCTATCTTGAATGTTTCGGAGTGATTCATCAAGCGGGGGCCGAGGAAAAAGGGGGCGCCCCAAAACTTGTTTTCCACAGGCAATTTCCCATAGGAAACTTTAGACAAGGCTACAGCCCGAACTGCTGAACGGAATTACACCAAATTTGGCAAAAAGGTAGCTCTTGGCTCAGAAAAATCCCTTTTTGTTACATGGTGTAAATCCGTTCAATAGGTGCTGAGAAAATGATAATTAAAAAAGTTTCGATATCTATGGCCTGCCAGGATCCGTGCACCCTGTCAATCACGAGCTTTATGCTAATTGGGTGTCAACACTCCAAATCAGGATGTGTTGGCAGCCATCTTATGCCTCGGTAGAACCAAGGCACAAGAAATCAGTCAAACAAGTGTGCAAAATGCAGAAAGGGGCTGCTGAGGGGTTCCCACAAGGACCCCCAGGGCCCAAAAAATATATATATATTGTTTAAAAATCTGCAAAATCCACGCAGGGTGTGCGGATCCGGCTGTGAAAAAAACCGCACTTCTTTATTAATTAGCTCCCGGGTGGGCCAAATCCCGGGGCAATGTTTTTAAGATAATGGAGGTCCTAGAGGGGCCCCCCAGCCCTGGGGACTGCCAACCCCTGGGGCTTTTCTACAATATGTGTGGGGCTCACAGCCCCCCCAGCCCCAGGGACCACCACCCCCTGGGGATTCAAACATAAATGGGTGGGGGTTCAAAGGCCCTCCCAAACCCCAGGGACCGCCATCTCCCGGGGCTTCATGAGAATGTTTGTGGGGGGCTCACAGCCCCCCAGCCCTGGGGACCGCCACCCCCCAGGGCTTATAAAATACATGGGTGGGGGCTCAAAGGCCCCCCAAGCCCCGGGGACCACCACCCCCGAGGCTTGTTTTTTTTTTTTTAAATAACCTATGTGGGGGCTCTAGCCCCCTCCCACATGCCCCAGGGACCGCCATCTCCCCAGGGTTCTAAATAATAAAATTGGACCCCCAGCCCTGGGGACCCCCACCTCCCCGGGGCTCTGAAAAATAAAATTGGACCACCCAGCCCCGGTGACCAACACCTCACTGGGGCTTTGGTAATCTGGGGAGGGGGGGCCGCGTGGACCTCCTCCTGGAGCCTATAATGGCCCTGGGGACCACCTCTCCCTAGGGCCAGCTCTATTCTATTCTATTGTTTTGGTAGAGCGCAAACAGCTGCCCCAGCAATGAGGCGTCCCGGCGCTAGAGAAACCGCTAGAGAAACCGCAAACCCAGGCCTTGCTTTCCGGAACGTCGGAAGACTTTCTATGGAGCGGATGTATTGCGGCAGAGTGTTCCATAGTTTGGCTTCAAGGACCCTGAAGGAGCGGCCGCCCATGCGGCAGAGTTTTATGCGCGGAACGCATAGGAGGTTTTGGTTGGAGGATCGAAGATTACGTGACGGGGCGTAGGGGGTGAGGAGTGGTCGAAGCAGTGGAGGAGTATCCAGTTTGATGATTTTAAAGGTCATAATGAGGGTCTTGAATTTAATTCTGGAGTCAACAGGTAGCCAGTGTAGTTTTTGGATGGTCGCTCTGGCTGAACATCTGCGGGGGAGGCCGACTAGCATTCTAGCCGCAGAGTTTTGCACGCGTTGGAGTCGTGATATCTCTCCTTTGTTGGCGCCAAGGAGGAGTACATTGGCGTAGTCAAGACGTGAAAGGATGGTAGCCTGAATAATAAGTTGGCGAGTCTTGGCGTTAAAGAAGCCTAGTATGTGGCTGAGACTCCTCAGCAGGCCGATACAGGTGCCAGCAACTTTTTTGGTGTGGGCCTGAAAGTTGAGTGAGGCATCCATCCAAACTCCTAGATTTTTAACTAGGGATTTGGGAGGTGGGATGGTGCCTAGGGAGGACGGCCACCAGTGCTCATTCCAGAGGCTGGTGTTATTGCCAAGGAGTAGCACTTCTGTTTTACCAGCATTGAGCTGTAAACAGTTGTCTGTCATCCATTGTGCTACTGTGGAGAGACCGTTTTTAAAGCTGGAGGAGGCGATGGAAGGGCCTTCTGTAAGGGCGATGGCCAGTTGTGTGTCGTCGGCGTACGACACCAATGTCAGGCCCCATTCTTTGGCCACTGCTGCTAGAGGTTGCACGTAAAGATTAAAAAGGGATGGGCTCAACGCAGAGCCCTGCGGAACTCCCTGTGCAATGGGATGGGGTTTAGATAGAAAGGGGGGTGCTGAGACCCGAAAGGATCTGTCTTTGAGAAAGGATCGGAACCACTCCAATGCGTGGCCAGATACTCCAAATGTCTCCAGACGATTTAGAAGGATGTCATGGGAAACCGTATCAAAGGCCGCGCTGAGGTCAAGAAGAATTAGCGCAGCACTTTGACCGGCATCTAAAATCGTTCGGCGGTGCTCTGTGGTGGCCAGGAGAGCAGACTCAGTACTATGGCCTGGTCTGAACCCATTTTGAGATGGGTCCAGGATGATGTTTTGGACCATATGCTGGGATAGAGCACTGTTCACATGGGCTTCAGGAAGTTTGGACAGCCATGGGAGCAGGGAGATTGGTCGGAAATTCTCCGGTTTAGATGGGTCTAAGGTGGGTTTCTTGATAATGAGTGAAACCCACGCTTGCTTCCAGGCAGATGGTACACTCGCTGAGGTGAAGGAGAGGTTCAGAATAGAGGTAAGTGAAGGTAGAAAAAAGTTGAGTGACTCTAAAAATTGAGCCGGGCGCATGGGGTCTGCCGGCGAACCAGATTTAACTTTCCGGCATAATTTGGTGAGATTTTCAATGGAAATTTCCGGGATGTGAGTCAGGGTAGCGTAGTTGGGGGGAGGAATAGGGTTTTTGGAAGGGCTGGGGAAGTGCTGAGGAAAAGAAGTATAGATTTTCTGTACCTTGTCGACAAAGAATATAGCAAGATCTTCGCATTGTTGTGCAGAGGAGATACTAGGGAGGGGGGATTTGCCGCTCTGAAGTTCTTGAACGAGTTTAAAGACTTCTTTGGCAGGGGTGGGGCTAGATTCGATTTTGTCTGCATAAAAGGCAGTTCGCGCAGCGCGGATGGCTTTATGGTACGTGTTTAGTTTTAGTAGATAGTTGGATTTTTCTTCGTTGTTATATTCCCTTCTCCATAAGCGCTCGGCTTTTTTACAGTCTTTGCACATGTTTTTGAGGGTGTCATTATACCATGGATTGGACGGTGAGTTGCGTCCTTTCGTCCATTTTGCTGGGATGAGGGCGTCAAGTCCTCTCGTGATCCAGTCATGAAACGCGTTATAGGTTGCGTTGATATCAGAGTTGGTGTCATGGTGAAGGACTGGGTTCTTTATAACCCAGCGGTGCCAGGGCACAACACCTGAAACCTTCGTGGGTAACCTGCTCCGGCGTACGAATCACAGAGACACGGGACACTTCCTTCGACGTCAAAGATTCAAGGTTTATTTGCTGCAGGGAACACAGATATCACAGGAAGTACATCGAGTGTAGTTCGGGGAGACTGCTTCAAATTGGTTCTGTGGATCGCTCCTTTTATACAGTTTTTACCCATAGGACAACATGATACACAAAGGTTTACAACCCGGTTCCCACCATTATCCCCCAGAGGGGTCGCTTTGGTCACTTTGATACACATGAGGTCCGGAACATAAGTGCTGAAACATTTGGCGGTTCCCAACTGTAAAAAACCATCTTCCCAACATTAGCGCATTCCAATCGGCAGTAAAACAGATCGAAATAGGAACATAGACAGGTGCAGAGGAAGACGGAGACAGTGGGGAGATCGGAAAGGGTGTAAAAGGGGAGGTATCGGGAAACACGAGATACAGGCATCAAAGGGACGTGCCTAATGAGATGCACGGCTGGGACAATAAACCAGCACGGCGAGATGAGCCTTGAGCGGGGCCATCTGCCTTACAGTATCATCCCCCTCGTCATAAAGACACTTACAAAGAACATGTGTCTTCCGCAAATATCTTGGGAGTCCCAGGGTCGCGAAGTGGACAACGTCCGTTCGCTGGCTACTTGAGGGCAAGAGACAAAATGGATGCCGTATCTAAGATGGAACCCGTGGGTACAGATGAAAAACCCACATAACAAACGAACGGTTTAAGTTAGCACAGCGAAACTGCGCATACTTACTAAACTCGTCATTTGCGGTTCATAGATACCAGACTCGACCATATTCGTACGAGTTAAAACACCATTTACAATTGTCACGGAACCTCAGACGCTCCTTTTGCCCTCATGTAGGCAAGCACTAGTCGGAATCATATTCGATATTCATCAGACCATCGAGATGTTGCTGTAGCATAGCTCTGTCCAACCGAGTCCCCTTGGTAACAGGTGGCTGTCTCATACACGTTGTAGCACAGAGGCCACATAAGGCAGGACCACACTGCACACAAAGGCAACACGTGAACAGGAACACCACAACGACTCCAATAATCATCAGAATCTTCCAACCCCAAGTCGACATCAGGCCCCAAAACCATCCAAGTAGCGTCCAATCCCCTACATCCACGTGTATGGATTCGGAGATCTTATGCAACCTCGAGATGGCTTGATAGACAGTCGGAGCGTTATCTGGAATGAAAATGCAGCAGCTCGAATGGATCACCTTACATACCCCACCTCGATCTGCTAAGATGACATCTAAAACCATACGGTTTTGTAACGTCATAAGTCTATCCGCCTGAAGTTCAGTGGTGATATTACCAAGGGCACTGGCAGTAATATTAGCTGTCGATTCTACCACTCGAGTCAACTGTCTCAGGTTCCTACTATTAACCATAGGTCCCCAAAACGGGAGGAAACCCTTGAAAAAGTCTCCTGCCTCTTGACCGGCAGTATCCTCTTCGCTAATTACGCCTCGCACAACTCTAGTCTTATGATAATCGGCATCTACAGTGAACGTCGGAGGCAACAGATTTGCAATGAAGCATGAGCCCATGAAGTCAGCGGGCAACCATGCGTATGCACGATCATGGCAGATAAAGTATGTACCCTTGGCAGCCAGAAACACAGGGGACGAGAACATCGGCAGAATGTAATTTTCAGTGCAAGCACTCGCTCCAAGTCGGGCTTGCGATCTTCGGCCACGACCCATGAGACAAAAATTACCAGTGTGGGGTACGACCCATATTGGAGGCGAGCTTTTAAGCTGCTTTTCACTGGTGAACGCACTATATTCACCTCTACTTAGGACCCTATAGGCTTGTACCTCTTCTTCGGGAATAAGCGAGGGATCGTAGATATCGCTATCTAAATCCTCTATTGCTATCGACAAAGGTTTTTGATACGAGGTAGGACCAGAGTAGGGAGAACGTGGTTCTCGAATGGGGTGGAAACCCAGTGCGCTTCGAAACATTGTCTGAAATGCTCGAGCAGACCCTTGGGAGCTATACGGTAACACCAGATATGGAATTCCCTTATCCGTAGTATGTGGCATCAACCCACACACCCAACAATTAGTAGTGTTAACCACTAACTGATGCTGATGAAGGAGCTGAATAAAGGAATTGTTGCGGAATTCTACACGTCTAGCCTGTTCGTGTTCGGGTAGCATATGAAAGGAATGAGGAGAAACAGTGGAGGTAAGTTTAGGATCAGAAGTAGGAGTAGGTGTAGCAGAAGGTAAGAAGTAAGACATCGTGTAATACACCCCACCCGCCAATAATGCAGAAGCAGTCAAAAACAATACGAATAGTTGGAATATAAAACATTTGGTACGACTGAGTTGCTGCAGCTTAAATCTATGAGCCTGAGCTCCTTCCAAATCATTCAGCTTCGAGAATGCCATTCCCTACGACCGTCCGCAACGTTTCTTGACGCACTTCGTTCTGTGTAGCAATAGTCAATCCCTAGGAGTTCCCAGGAACCGACGGCCTTTAACCTAGCGTCAAGACCTACTATCCAGAAGGAAGTACGCGCGCGGCCCTGCGGCCTTTAATGCACAATATATATGTATGCAAAACAATAGTCTCTCAGCTGTGGAAGCAAAAAGTGTAAGAAATAAAGCTCAATGAATATATACAAAACAATTACAATAGTACGAATGTTCAAAACTGATCACGGAAAACGGGATAATGCAGTTGTCAATACAGCAAAGCAGGATCTTTTATTAGTCTTTAGTGCTAGATCGCAAAAAGTATCGGGTTTTCCCAGGACGCGTCTGTTCGTCAAACAAAGGATCCGTTGAAGGGACAGCGTCCTGTTGATCAGCTGAGTGTTTTGGTCTTGAGTCTTTTGCTGACAATTGTTCGACAGTGTCTCTCTGCTGCACTGAGGATTCTCCGACAAGTTGTGCGTCGCTAAAAGGTACAAACGCCGGCAATCCTTCGGTTTCAGTTGATGCAATGCCTTTCCTCACCCACGAGTCTGCTGGCAACGGGATGGGGACTTTCTTTGTGTGGGTGGCGTGCACCCAATTCTTCCGCCCCTCAAGACGAACTGCAGTTCTCGTGGCAAGGAGCACCTGGTAGGGTCCAGTAAACCTCGGGTCCAGGTTATTCTTGCGTGAAAAATTTCTCGTCACCACCCAATCTCCGGGCTGGAGCTGGTGGCCTGGACCCTCCGTCTGCGTCGGCAATGCTTCGTGAACCTGTTGGTGAATTAACCTCAGTTTAGCAGTCAAGTCATGAAGATAATCGATCAACATTGGGTACTCAAGATCACGAAAAATACCTGGCCTAGGAACCCCCCACACATTCGCAGGACGACCGAACACTATTTCATAGGGACTAAGCCCTACTCGGGAGTGTACCGTCGCCCTAGTTGACAGTAATGCTAAAGGTAAAGCGTCAGGCCACGAAAGACCAGTCGTAGCCTGAATCTTCGCTAGCTTTAGTTTAAGGGTACCGTTATACCCTTCGACCAAACCAGCTGACTGGGGATGATTGGCGCTGTGGAATTTCTGATTAATTCCAAGGCCCTTACACACACTCTTCATCACACTACCCACAAACTCACTTCCGTTATCTGACCACACGACTCTAGGCATTCCGTACCGAGGAAAATATTCCTTCAGTAGGATTTTCGCAGTAGACAAAGCAGTATTGTCTTTGAGAGGATAAGCCTCGATCCATCGGGAGAATGCGCAAACCACAACTAAAACGTATTTCAGGTTATTGCATCGCTCCATATGGATGAAATCCAATTGAATCACCTCGAAGGGACATGAAGGGGGAGCAAAACTACCAGGAGAAGTTGGGGTTCCTTTGCCAGGATTGTACATCATGCACACCATACAATTCTTCACCAGACGTTCAGCACATTTCGTAATACCATCATTCTTCCATACAGGAGATAGCAACTTGCAAATACCTTTCGCGCTAATATGTGCTAACCCATGTGCCATTGTCACAACAGCCAGCACATACGCATCCGGTAACATCCATCTTTTCTGATCAGACAAATCAATCCAACAACCATTCGCATCCAACTTTCCCGTACTTTCTTTCCACTTCGTTTTTTCAGTGTCGGTGGCTTCATTCTGGATTGCTTTCACACTCTCGATAGTGTCCTCACACATACTCGATTCTGTAGGCCACCTAACCGAACTCGTCACATACATTCGAGTGCTAAGGTTCCGGGCAGTCTCCTTAGCAATCTCATCCGCAAACGCATTACCACGACCAACATCATCCGTCACCTTACGATGCGCACTACATTTAACAATCGCAACTTGCGTAGGCAACGTCAGTGCATCCAAGAGATCATTCACAAGTTGTCCATGCTGAATCTTCGTACCATGCGACGTCAAGAAACCTCTCTCTCTCCACAATCGTCCAAAACTATGTGCAACACCAAATGCATATTGGCTATCGGTAAACACATTCACACGTTTCCCTTTCGCTAACACACACGCTCTAGTAAGAGCAATCAGCTCTGCAGCTTGGGCAGAATTCTGATTTAATCTTGCAGTCTCAACAACAGTATTCAACGTTACAACAGCATAAGCAGTAGTCACATCGCCATTCGGCAACTTAAAACATGACCCATCCACATACAGTGTACCGTCCGGATCTTCCAATGGGGTGTTTTTAAGGTCCACTCGACCTTTTGTTTCTTCCTCTGTCCTCAAGTAGCAATCATGTTCTGCTACTTCATCTGACTCTGCGCTAATTGGTAACAAAGTTGCCGGGTTCAGGACATTACAACGTTTTATTTGAATGTGGCTTGCCAACAGCGTCAGCTCGTACCCAGACAACCTTGCACTCGTCAAGTGCTGAGTTTTCGTCCGATTCAAAAGAGTATCGACTGCATGCGGAACCATCACCGTAAGCATATTATCCATGACCAGTCCTGCTGATTGTCGGATGGAGACCGCAGCTGCCGCTGTTGCTCGTAAACAACTCGGCAATGCTCTAGCTACTGGGTCCAAGGTCGAGGAAAAATATGCACATGGACGCTGCTTACCACCAAAAGGTTGCGTTAAAACGCTCAAAGCACAACCCTCTCTCTCGTGAACATATAATGTAAACGGCTTGCTATAGTCAGGAGTACCTAACACAGGAGCCGAACACAATGAATCACGCAGTTCTGAAAAACTTTTCTGACATTCTTCCGTCCATGGTAAAGGAGTCGAAACATCCTTGCACGTAAGAGCCACTAATGGTTTCGCCAGCAATGAAAAATTAGGAATCCATTGCCTGCAGTACGACGTGATACCTAGAAAGGCACGCACATCTCTTTGGGTTGTTGGCACAGCCATTCGCGCAATCGCTGCAATTCTCTCTGGGGTCAACCTCCTTCCCTCCTTTGACAATAAGTGACCTAGATAGGTTACTTCTTGACAACAATATTGGAGTTTAGTAGGTGACACCTTATGATTCAACTCACAGAGATGTTGCAGCAACGACACCGTGGCAATTTTGCAAATGTCCTGAGTATCAGCAGCTACCAATAAGTCGTCGACGTATTGGATTAAGGCCGCACCAGCCGGCAACCTAAACGCATCCAGTTGACCCTTCAAGGCTTGACTGTAAATCGATGGACTTTCACAGTAGCCCTGAGGAGCGCGTTTGAACCGGAAGCTACGTCCACCAAGAGAGAAACCGAAAAGGTCTCTGCTCTCTTCTGCAATCGGGATGCTGAAGAACGCATTCTTCAAGTCAATCACCGAAAACCACGATGCAGAAGCTGGAATCAGAGTCAGTAGCGCCGTGATGTCAGGCACAACAGGGAATTGAGGAACCACAATCTTATTCGCCTCCCGTAAATCGATAACAAAGCGATAAACAGGCGGCTTCGAAGGATCAGTACGTTTTAGAATGGGCAGTACAGGACTATTGCACACGTTTCCCCGTGTCTCTTCAATAACATCTTTCTCGATCAAATCATAAATGATCGCTAACAGTGCTCGTTCACCATCAAGGGAGATACGATATTGGGGAATACGTGGCAATCGCGCATTAGATTTCAACTGAACAACATATGGTGAGATATCAAGTAGGCCCACATCATTTGGACCCGTTGCCCACAAAGACGCAGGAAGAGAACTCAATTCCGGTGGGAGCTTATCGAGGGACAAGTACATGGGAGAGACAACCTTCTCTCCTATCGTAAGCTGTACACCCGCAGGAGAACAATACAAAGTCGCATACAAACGTTTAAGCAAATCCAGGCCCAAAAGATTTTCACCACAACCCGTGGTTAGAATCAACGGAGCTTCTAACTCACGTGGCCCAATTTTAAGGGGCAAAGGGCGCGAAACTGGATTGCTAACGGGGGCGCCAGAAAATCCAACGGAAACATTTGTTAAGCCAGACAAAGGTGCGCCAGGGAGTTTCGAATGCTTAATGGAACTTTTCGCTGCACCAGTGTCCAACAGAAAAGGCTCAACGACGCCCGATGTAGCAACTGCGACGTAAGGCCCTCTCTGATCAACCGGAACTGATACCACTCCCTCTCCTTGTCTTCGGCTGTCCTAGTAATTACTGTCGTCAGTTCCCTGATCGACGTAATAATCGTCTACATTGTACTGCGCAGATCGTCCTTGCGACGATCCACGTTGATCGAAACAATTATCAGAATTAGAGGAGTTATCAGATCGATCATTCTGAGCACCACGACCTCTACCACGTGATGCCTGCTGTGAACCACCACGACCTCCTCTAGACGAGTTACCACCATTACGTTCATTTAGGACAGGGCAATTGAATTTAATGTGACCCTCTTGTCTACAATAAGCACATTGATTGTACCCTAACGAAGATCTTTGGAAAGAGGAGTCATTACGAGTTTGAGATCGGTTCGATTGCGGCTGCGATCTATTCTGTTGTGAATTATTCTGATTTGAACGTGGAGGATACGCTTGTTGCAACAACACTTTAGTTTTTAGCTCTTTCGTCTTTTTATCAGCACGGTCGTTCTCTTCTTTCTCTCTGTTCTCATAATATTGGGCCGTAGCCAATATCTGAGCCGAAGTAGAAACAGCCCATGCACTTTCTGAATTCCTCAATTTATTGCTCAAATCGGGCAGCAAGTTCGAAACAAATTTATCCACGAACAACCTTTGACCACCCTCAGTGCTCATATCCTGGCCACTATGGTCGATGAATGCCTCCTCGAACCTCGTAAAGAAGTCGGAAACACTCTCGTCCTTCTTTTGCTTACAAGCCGACAATTTGTCCCAATTTACCCTCATAGCCGGCATAAGAGTTTTCATTAATGTTATTATTCTTTGGGGAAGATCAGTAATCAGCTGGTCGGGCTTAGCACCACCAACTTGTCCGGCATCTGCCGCTACAATGGCAGCCCAAGCACCACCTAATTCATTCGGATGGTTTTCATGGCGAATCTTAGCCCATACCGGCTGCGGTACGACATTGCCAAACAACATGTCGATATCGGCAAGATTCATTATCGTAGCATCCACAAGCTGCGATAATTCTTTGTAATACCCCGCAGGATTTTTACGAGGGTCAGGCAAAGATTGCTTCACCTGTAACACTTCTGATCGCTTCCATGGGAGATGTATCCATACTCTCTGGAAAAACGGCCGGATCGGAGGGTTAGCTGCAGGATTACCTGGCATCAATACTGGTGGAACTTCCCGCATGGGAAACTGACCAGACTCATCTGGCTGTCTTTCAACATCTTCAACAAACAAGGCTTGAGGTATGGGCGTGGGACGAAAAGATAGCAATCGTTCAACAGCACGTCGAACATTAGTATCCACTATCAGTCCAGTCGAGAACTGAAGCTGTAGATCAGACAAAGCGGTCAGCACCTCGTCAGGCGCATCGGCCGATATCTGATCACGAAGAACCTTACACATTTCCTCGAACACAAATCTTTGGGTTGGTATATTGAACTGACAAAACGTGTCGAGCACAACGCGTGGTGGATTTCTAAGGGGGTGCGTCATCCAACCCATCGCCATATTATATAGCGAAGCACGTTCCCTATTACCAGGAAGCTGACTACGTCTCTGAGGACCATCTGAACCAGCGGACCCAAGAACAGGTCCGAGCGAATGAAAGAAGCTAGCCGCAAGAGGAGAATTACGACTACGAGTAGAGGGAGAAGCATAGGACACAGGACTAACAAGTGAAGGAGTAGAAACAGAAACAACAGCAGGGGTTAACAAAACAGGAGCAGTAGCGGGAGCAGGAGTATGTGGAAGCGGAGGAGCAGTAGGAATAGAAACAGACGAAGGAGCAGGAACAGTCGGAAGAACGGGTGCAGGTTGAGGAACAGGCAAAGGAAGAATAGGTGCAGGAACAGGTACAGGGGGAATCACAGGGGCTGTGGTACCCTGTACGTACGGAGGTGGCGATTTCATAAGATAGGACATTAAAGGATCCTCAACTGACTCATCCTTCTTTTCCGGCTCCGTAGGCAAAGTAGGATAGCATTTATCTATAGTCATACGCTGTAATCTATCAAACACTTCCTTTTCCCTAATCTCCTTATCATGCTGGAACTGCTCTGCTTTCTTTACAATGGTACCAGCACTATCTCGCTGATTTCGTTTAGTCTGCCTGATTTCTTTCTGTCGGGCTTCTTTGCGCCACAACCGAAAGGCATCAAACATGGCCGGCCTTGACTTCTTCGCGAACAATTTAACCTCTAGATTATCTAAGATCGGGGCCTCGAAGCTACCATGAGGTGGCCAACGAAGGTCGCCGTCCTTCTTCGTGTATTTAATCCAATAATCATTAAAGGTAATTGGGCCTAGCCCATGTTTACTATAGAGCTCATAAGTGGGAGTTCCAACCGGAGGTATCGGACACGAGTCCTCCAGTCGGGAATCCGTACCACAAGGCCTGAAACAACTGAACAAAGTACTGCGACCAGGCATTTTGCACACTAGCCGAGTTTCACAAACTTCAAGGGTTACGGGATTTACCAAGTCCCAGCAAAGAACAAAACCCTCGGTTTTTGGCGGCTGCAGTCGTCAAACAATACAACAAAGTACGCTAGCAAAGTGTCACCGACAAAAACACTCACACAGCGTTAACAACAAAAACACTCGCTAGAGTGTCAACAACCAAGAACTCTGGGAGCGACCCACAAATACTTAACTCAAAGATCGATGGCGTCTCCAGGAAGGCCCGTCAATCGTCTCGCTCTACCAAGGTCTACGCCAGGCGCCAAAACAGGTCTACAGTCAGGGCAGCAGTCCGTCGCAGCCGTCAGGAGGCGGGAATCTTCGCGGGAAAAGTCTTCGGGCCACTTATTTCGACAACAGGATCGATGAAGCGGAGTGCACCTTCCCTCGGAGATTTCACACGAAGTTCCTCACGATCGTCGGGCTTGGACCGGTACCACTGATGCAGCCCCACAGTGGGCGCCAACTGAAGGACTGGGTTCTTTAAGACCCAGCGGTGCCAGGGCACAACACCTGAAACCTTCGTGGGTAACCTGCTCCGGCGTACGAATCACAGAGACACGGGACACTTCCTTCGACGTCAAAGATTCAAGGTTTATTTGCTGCAGGGAACACAGATATCACAGGAAGTACATCGAGTGTAGTTCGGGGAGACTGCTTCAAATTGGTTCTGTGGATCGCTCCTTTTATACAGTTTTTACCCATAGGACAACATGATACACAAAGGTTTACAACCCGGTTCCCACCATTATCCCCCAGAGGGGTCGCTTTGGTCACTTTGATACACATGAGGTCCGGAACATAAGTGCGGAAACATTTGGCGGTTCCCAACTGTAAAAACCCATCTTCCCAACATTAGCGCATTCCAATCGGCAGTAAAACAGATCGAAATAGGAACATAGACAGGTGCAGAGGAAGACGGAGACAGTGGGGAGATCGGAAAGGGTGTAAAAGGGGAGGTATCGGGAAACACGAGATACAGGCATCAAAGGGACGTGCCTAATGAGATGCACGGCTGGGACAATAAACCAGCACGGCGAGATGAGCCTCGAGCGGGGCCATCTGCCTTACAGTATCATCCCCCTCGTCATAAAGACACTTACAAAGAACATGTGTCTTCCGCAAATATCTTGGGAGTCCCAGGGTCGCGAAGCGGACAACGTCCGTTCGCTGGCTACTTGAGGGCAAGAGACAAAATGGATGCCGTATCTAAGATGGAACCCGTGGGTACAGATGAAAAACCCACATAACAAACGAACGGTTTAAGTTAGCACAGCGAAACTGCGCATACTTACTAAACTCGTCATTTGCGGTTCATAGATACCAGACTCGACCATATTCGTACGAGTTAAAACACCATTTACAATTGTCACGGAACCTCAATGGTGGAATTCCCCAAGGGTGGTGTGAAGATCGCTGATGGAAAGTTTGTGCCATGGTCTTTTTAGACGACGAGTTGGTGCAGTATTGTGCCTAGTTTTGTTGACTAGGATGGACAGTTTAATAAGGTAATGGTCTGTCCATCCCATCAGTAAGGGTGTCTCTGATTTAAGTTCTTCAATGTTTGTGAATACTGGGTCTAGAATGTGACCAGCTAGGTACGTTGGGGTTAGAATGAGAGAATTTAATTGCAAGGCAGAGAGATCAGCGAGAAGATTTTTGATCGTGGCGTCGTTTAGCAGGTCAAAGTGAAGGTTGAGATCGCCTAGGATGGTAAAGTTAGAGTTTTTTGTTTCTAAAGAGTTTGCTGTCTCGAGGAGAGCCTCAATGAATTTTGAAGCGGGGCCAGGGGGGCGATAGATGTAGAGGCCCGACACAGTGAAGTTGGGGTTTATTGTGATTTTAAGATATGCACTTTCACAGTCGGGCAGTTCTTCCTTGGCGAATGAACATGAAAATTGTTTCTTATAAATGATGGCGATACCTCCTCCTCTTCCATCCCTATTAATGGTCGACATAAGGTAGTCGTCTGTTAACGTGAGGTTAGGTATGGCAGAGGTGCCATCCCGTAACCAGGTTTCACAGAGGAAGAGGACGTCAGGGTTTTCGTTCTGTATGAGGGTGTTGACCTTAAGGTGGTGTTTGGGTAGTGACCTGACGTTAAGATGGAGAATCGTGATGCGGGTAGTGTCAGCAGGCTCTAGTAGCTGCCGAATAGAGTGGGGATTGGCCGTAGTAAAGTCACAGGTTTGACATTGAAGGCAGGTGAGACCAAGCGTACCTGTAATGTTTGAGCAGGACCGTCCAGGATTCCCGGCAAGTAGTTGTTCCCTATCGTAATGAAGGGGTGCTGATGGAGAAAGGCCAGGGGGACTGGCGAGAGGCGATGACTTGGCGAGGACGGGCGAAGACGGGCTTGCCTTAGGCGCTCCCGCTGCGCTCGTCCGCTGCGCTTGAGTGGGAGGCACATTTAGGGAGAGGGGGGGTGGGCGTGGCCTGTCAGGTGGGCGTGGCCTCGCGTGTGCAGCGATGGCGGCCGTGAAAACAACTGTCCCACGAAGCAGCGCTAGATCCGCTGATTGTGGGGTGCCTGCTTGGCGATTAGCCCAGAGAAGAGCTCAGGGTGAGGTCCAAAAGTTTTAAAATAGGTTACAACACAAAATTTACACAGTTTTAAAAACGAGCAAGTATCACCTCCGGCTTCCGCCTCAGAGGTTTTGGTTTCTAATGTGCGCGCTATCAGTCAGCGCTTCTTATAGGCGGGGGGTGGGTGTGGCCTGTCAGGTGGGCGTGGCCTTGCGTGTGCAGCGATGGCGGCCGTGAAAACAACTGTCCCACGAAGCAGCGCTAGATCTGCTGATTGTGGGGTGCCTGCTTGGCGATTAGCCCAGAGAAGAGCTCAGGGTGAGGTCCAAAAGTTTTAAAATAGGTTACAACACAAAATTTACACAGTTTTAAAAACGAGCAAGTATCACCTCCGGCTTCCGCCTCAGAGGTTTTGGTTTCTAATGTGCGCGCTATCAGTCAGCGCTTCTTATAGGCGGGGGGTGGGTGTGGCCTGTCAGGTGGGCGTGGCCTCGCGTGTGCAGCGATGGCGGCCGTGAAAACAACTGTCCCACGAAGCAGCGCTAGATCTGCTGATTGTGGGGTGCCTGCTTGGCGATTAGCCCAGAGAAGAGCTCAGGGTGAGGTCCAAAAGTTTTAAAATAGGTTACAACACAAAATTTACACAGTTTTAAAAACGAGCAAGTATCACCTCCGGCTTCCGCCTCAGAGGTTTTGGTTTCACAGTGCAGTGTCCCGCTCCCGCTCCCGCCCTGCCATAGCAAACTGCTTTGGTTTTTGGAAGAGAGAGCAGGAAACCTACTTACTCATCAGTGATGTCATGAGTGATGTCACTAACGATGTCATGAGTGATGTAATATTTGACGTCATCAGCAGTGCATTGCGGATGCGCGAGTTATAGTTAGCCGACCTAACTATAACGCAGGAATTTCAATGGTTTTTGTACGAGTGAAATGTCCAACTAACTATAACGCCCCTGAAACCTATGTCTTTGTCCTACAAATTCTCTTCCCTAGTGCTCTCTTTAGGAAACCTCCTGCTCATCCTTTAATCCCCCACCCCTCCCATACTGCACTTTCATTTATTTATTGGAAAAATAAAATTAAGTGCTTTTGCCAGTGGTTTAGCAGCATTGCACTGCCCCTGGGCCTCACTTCATTTACATGGTATGGTTTCATGCTCATAATTTGTTTTTTACTGTTGCTTTCTAGAGTGTCATTGTAAGAGTAAATGAAAGTTCTAAAAAATATACCAAATTGGGTGACCGTGCGTTATGATGCATGTATTCAAACGCATGAGCAGCTATCTTAAAATGTTTTTTTATGTAGAAAAATCATTCCAGGATGGCTGCTCATGCATGCATCGTGATTCAAAGGAGGACACCTTGGAGTGCTTTTTCTGTATTCAAATCAACCATTTGAAGATTAGCACGTTTTCATGCTGCCTGATGCCATATTGGAATGTTTTTTCTTAAAGGCCTCCCATGCTTGTGCATACAATGTGGCTTGTTGGCAGCCATTTGGACAATACACTAACACAGCATCCTCAACACCTAGAACCGGTCTCTTAACCATCCCACTAACTACCAGACACCCTCAAATTATAGAACACCCATTCCAAGTTATGCTTATTAAAGGTTGATCTGCACCACCCGATGCACCGGACTTTGCAGACCTCAAAAGCTTGATGCTCTCTTAATCACAGATACATGGTTCACCCCCACATCTTGCACTTCTCTTCCCACAGATTACAGCCTTTGTTGTATAGACTGCACACATAACGGAGCAGTCACCCATACATCCTATTTGCCCTGCACCCTAGGCAAGCAAGAAACCCAACTCCATGAAGCTACTGAAATGCCACTTCCTACTCTAACTTAGACTTATACCTCAGACTCAGACCCACTTGCCGCATGGCCTAATGAACTGGGATCACCGCCTAAAGTATCGAAGGAAGTAAGAAACCTCAGAATGACCATGGACAAACTAGCAAGATCAAGCTTTGTCACTTTAAAAACGCTGTGACAAATTTTCTCTCATTTGGAATTTCCGCACAAGGTCAAAGCTACCATCTCCCTTGTTCTGTCCAAACTTGAATACGCCAATAGCCTCTACCATGGATCCCCTTTAACGACCATGAAAAGACTACAACGGAATCCGAACTCGGCTGCCAGACTACTCTTGCATATTAAACCGGGAGACCACATCTCCCCTGCCTTGTAAGCCCTGCATTGGTTACCGGTTGCCAGAAGATCCATGTCCAAGCTGCTTTGTATCACCCACAAAGCAATACATGGAATGGGAGCACTCTTCATCAGGAATAAAATCACCAAACACATTCAACAGAGTAACCTCCGCTCTAAAGGAGCATCTCACCTCAAAATCCCAAGATACAAGACAAATAACATGAGTGGCAATAATTATGTTGTTGAGAGAAAAAAAAATATAATAATAAATAAAAATCATCTTTGGTCTACATGTACTTACTTCCATTGTGCATCTATGTACCTTCCATGTATGTGGATCTGTGTGTCTGTTACTTTTCTCCTGAAAAAGCATATCAAATGCACTACCCTATTTCTCATTCTGTGCCTCTATCAATAGCTTTAATCGACATATCTACATATACTCACCTCCTTTCTGTATCTGTATACTTTCAATGTACTTATGGATCTATATATTTATCACTTTCTTCTAATTTAGAATTACCCTATTTCTCAGCTTATACTTTTATCAATATACCTTCTAGCCCAACCTCCTGACTCATCTCAAACTTCTTTCTACTACTCTTTCCAATGCACTACCCTACCTCTCATCCTATACATTTATCAATATATCCTCTACATCCAGTCGTTCATTTATCCCAAACCCCATACCACTACTATGATCCTCAAAATAACCCTTTCTAGACTTTCTCCTACACTACCCTTCCTTGCATCATCTGACCACTCTTTTACTATGCCGATACCCCAAAACAAACCTTTCTAAACTCTTCCCTCTGACTCCTCCCGTCCAAAACTCCTTTTTACTCATCCAGAAGCCTCCTCCTTCTGCTAAAACTTTGAAAAAAAACCTTCACTCTATTATCCCTCCACTATCCTTTTCAATCAAAATTAACAGACTAACATGTTCACTTCTCAAATTCCATATTCAACTATACTAATTCAACACTAATCCTTTAAGAGTTCCAGAGTAGCGTGCTACACGCTAATAAAGAATATGAACTGAGTTTTTTTTTCAACTTTGTGCGTAGTAGAACTCTGCCAACTATGCTCCCACTTACCCTTATCCCCTATAAACCCAACTTCTTGCTCCTAAAATATTTGTGGAATTCTGCTTAGTAGTACTCCTCCAACTGCGCCTACCCTTATCCCCTATAAACCCAACTTCACACTC